>NC_021160.2:49500396-49508420 GCF_000331145.2 Cicer arietinum
AGTTTCGGTTTCTTTTCAAAACTCTTTTCTTCCGTTAAAACCCTAGAGCCGCGCGAAACCTGGGTTTTACTCAGGACACTACAACTATATTCTCTGTCAAACGTTTGTGCTTTTCTTGTTATTGTTAACGTTCTTTTATATTTTTTTTAAATAAAAACAAATAGTTAGATTAATGAGATAATTTATTTTAACAAATTAATACCTTAACTATTGATGTATATATTACTATTATTAAGATAAAATATAATATTTTAAAAATTGTATATATAGTAATTCATCATTAAAAGATAATATATGAAAAAATAATAATTAAAATTACGATATTTATTTTAAAATAATTTATTTTTTATTAAAGTGACAATTATTATGAGACAAATAGAGTACTATACAAATATAAAAAAAATTATTTAACAAAAATAAATGTAAATTTGATATAAATTTTGAATCAAATACATTTATATTTATTGACATAATTTTCTCTTACATTTAAAATCAATGATTATTGTGTAAATCACACTTCTACACTATAAAAGAAAAATTAGCAAATATTATCGGCGAGCAATTTGATTATTTCCACACATTTTAAGACAATAATATAAACGAAATAGATAATACTATTTTTATTAAATTATTTATTTTAGTTAAATATTGATGTATTATCAATATTATAATTATATATGAATATGTATTAAATTTCTTTTTGCAAATGAATCATTTGTGATAAAACGAGAAAAGTGTTTGAATTTGCAAGATGCTCTTCTTATTCTCTTCAAGTTTAACAAAACAAAAAAACAAATAAAAAATAATTATTTTAATGAAAAATATTTAATTTTTATTATTATAAAGTGTTATATGCACAACTTTCAAAATTTATTCCATCAACTAGTTTCTTTTTTAATTTAGGTTTCTTAAAAGTATCTTTAAGACACTTATTAGTAATTCATGTATAATAAAATTACAAATACATCTTTAATATTTTTATTAATAATTTTATACAATAAATTATCTAACGAAAAATATATTTGAGAATTTAAGATTTAAATTGATTAACTAAAAACATATTTTACGAACATAATGAATATTAAAATACATATTTAAGTTAGTTTTTGTAATTTTAATATATTTAAATATTATTGGGATAACGTCACATGCATCCCCAGTTCAGAATAACTATTTACTCAAATAGATTATTACGTTCTTCTCTTCAAATATCTTATAATCTAACATTATATTCGTAAAAGAATTGTTTCAAAATAAATTATTCTTTTAGTTTTCACAACATTATAAAAAAAAAATTAAAAAAATAATGGTTAAAAACTTTATTCTTTTAATAAATAAAAATAAAATTTGATTCTAATTAGTTGTCAATGTAAAATTAATTTAAATTGACATTTATGTTGTTGATGAATTAAAAAGAAAAAAATAAGATGAGACAAAATTTATAATATACTACTCTCGATTGAAATATGATAAATGAAGAGTTGATATATTTTGTCTTGATTTTTAATCAAATACATCGATTTTTCAATTTTTTTTTATATTTTATAAAAAAATATATAAATTATAATTTATTGTATAAATTATACACGAAACAATTATGTCACTGATCAATTAATTAAATAGCATCTTTGAATGCAATAGAGAAAGAAGTGGAAATGAGACGAATAGAAGAAACGAGATAATTAGTGTTGAAAACATGAAAAATTAACTCTAAAATAAAGAGAGTGATAGTATTGAAAAATGTGAAATAGTTCTTTTAGACAAAATTATCCTCAACTTTGTTTACTAATATTATCTCTTTTGCACTTTCTATTTTATTAATTATATTCTTTTGTTGTCTTGTAGAAAAATGATAAATACTACTATAAATTTATATATTTGTGAGATTTTAATTTCGATAAATTTAAAAACTTGATTCGTTTAATAAATAAAGTAAAATTTGATTCTAATTAGTTGTTAATATAAAATTAATTTAAATTGATCTTTTATGTCGTTGATGAATTAAAAAATAAAAAGATGAGACAAAACTTACAATATACTACTCTCGAATGCAATATAATAAATGAAGAGTTGATATATTTTATCTTGATTTTTAACTATATACAAATTATGTACAAAACAATTATGTCATTGATCAATTAAATAGCATATATCAAAGCAAGTGAAATAGAAGTGAAAACTAGACGAAAAAAAAAATAATTAGTGTTGGAAATAGGGATGAGAATAGGCTAGGCCGTCCGTCAGGGGCCTATGGCCTGGCCTGGCCTGACCTATTTAATAAAAAGGTTAGGCTCAGGCTGTTTTTAAAGCCTATTTATTTAAATAGGTCAGGCTCAGGCCTCTAAAAAAGCCTATTAGGCCTGACATGCCGGCCTATATATATTTTATTATTTATTAATATTATTTATTATTATATTAATAATATTATTTCTTATTTTAAATTCTATCAATTAGACAATCACTCAGTGAGCATTCCATATTCAGTAGTTATTCCATATTCGACAGCGATTCTATATTTGGTAGTCATTCCATATTAGGTAGTCGTTCAATTAGTCAATCAGTCAGCCGTCATTCCATATTTGTTTAAGAGGTAATAATAAGTGTGTTTGTTTCAAAAAAAAAATCTATTATTTGATACAAAAAATTATTTTTTAGGGTTTAAAGGATGTTTGCTTCATATTTTTTAAAAATTATTTTAAGTAGACTTTTAAATAGGCTTCCAGGCCAGACCAGGCTTTTAAAAAGATCAAGCCAGGCTGAAAAAAAAAGCCTATGATAGGCCGTAGGCCAGGCCTAGGCCTAAAAAATAAATCGTAGGCCAGGCTCAGGCCTTTCAAAGCCTGGCCTGGCCTGGCCTATTCCCACCCCTAGTTGGAAAACATGAAAAATTAACAATAAAGTAGAGACATAGTGATGATATTTGAAAATGTGAAATAATTCTTTTAGACAAAATTTATAGTACTAACATTATCTATACTGCACTCTCTATTTTATTAATTATCTTTTTTTATTGTCTTGTAAAAAGAATGATAAATACTACTTTAAATTTATATATATTTGTTAGATTTTAATTTCGAATCCAAATAAAATATTCAATCTAATAATATTAATATTTTTTGAGTTGAATTAAAATTTTAAAAAAACTCTATCTTTTTATGATACAATTTCATTAGTTCTCTTTAATTCTACTTTTTTTCCACTAAATTCTTTTCTGTTTTTTCAATCATTTCATTTTTGGGAAACAGCAAAATTTATTGCCTGAGAATGCATAAGAGATGCATCTCACCCATTTTATACATTCACAAAAATATGCATTTTTTGCATTTTGGTCAATAGATTTGTTGTGTTAAAATTTAATTGTACTTTTTGTAGTCTATTTCATCATAATTATAAAAATAATTTTTTTAAAAAACCCAACTTTATAATTTTTTGAATTTTACACTCATTTCAATCTTAGACTACTTATTTCGAAGTATAGATTTAATTCTAAAACTAGAATATAACCCGCGCGTTGCGCGGAATATGTATACTTCACCATATTAGTAGTGTTGTGAATAAGATTTTAATATTTCAAAAAATAATATAATCTATTTATTTTGTTTGTAGAGTATTTTTTTCAAGTGAATTTATTTGAGTAACTATTATATATGACTTGGCAAACACACATTTGAGAATATGTAAAATGTTTTGCATAGTGAAGATCATCCTACAAACAAAATTCATAAATTATATTTAGTGTTAAAAGTCTTAAAAGTATTTTAATAATATTAATATATGTAATTATCTACTACAAAATCAAATTAATCACGCTCTTTTTTTGTTGTCAAATCTAAATTTATTGTCAAAATATTGTTAGAAAAATATAAAAATGAGTTTGTCATTTGATATTAATTTCATTACAATCCTGTCAAAGAAATAACAAATCTAAATTCCAATATTTTAAGTATGAGATTTCTATACAACATGATTTGAGAATTTTCACAAGCAACTCATATGTACAATTGAGTAAAGGTAAAACATATGTAGAAACTTAAAATTAGTAGTATTTTAAAAAAAAATGACAATATAAAACATCTCCGTAAAAAAACCACAAATAATTTTTTAATATAAATAGTACATAGTTTTCTCTCGAATACACAATACTAACACTCATATAAAGCTGAATGTGCACAATCTTCTTTGTCTTTTGAGGAGCCAATACACTTTCATGTCGTAAATGAGATAAAATATGTCTGCAAAAACAATACTCTAACTAAGAACAATCAAGATTTTGAGAAAAATGAGCAAATAGGTATAATATGTTACAATATACCACTCACTCAAAAGCTATGTAAAAAAAAAAAGAATTTTCCAACTATATCTACTTCTTTGAAAATAATTGGGCTGCAAAGAGATTTTCTTTTGAGTTGATAAAGTGGAGTTGTGAAAAGCAGAATATTTTCTCATGACAGAGCTTTTAGATGTGCCACATGAGCTTTTAGGTGACACAATATTTGATGAAGATGTAGGAGTCTATTTTAATATATATGATGTTTTATGTGGGAGTCTATTTTAATATATATAGTCTATTTTAATAAATTTTTATCTAAAAGAAAAAAGTTTGAAAGCATGTAATGATGGAGGAAGAAATGGAGAAACCTTTAAAATGACGCAATATATTAATTGATAGTTAAAACCATAGAAAGAGAAGAACCGTTATCATTAATGATGGAGGAAGAACCGTTATCAATAAAAAAAGAATTTTCCAACTATATCTACTTCTTTGAAAATAATTGGGTTCCAAAGAGATTTTCTTTTGAGTTGATAAAGTGGAGTTGTGAAAAGCAGAATATTTTCTCATGACAGAGCTTTTAGATGTGCCACATGAGCTTTTAGGTGACACAATATTTGATGAAGATGTAGGAGTCTATTTTAATATATATGATGTTTTATGTGGGAGTCTATTTTAATATATATAGTCTATTTTAATAAATTTTTATCTAAAAGAAAAAAGTTTGAAAGCATGTAATGATGGAGGAAGAAATGGAGAAACCTTTAAAATGACGCAATATATTAATTGATAGTTAAAACCATAGAAAGAGAAGAACCGTTATCATTAATGATGGAGGAAGAACCGTTATCAATAATGATGGAGTAACAATGAATGTCGAATAACTGATAAATGATATTTATTGTATTGTAATTTGTAATTTGTAACTTATGACATATGAATAGTTCTACCAAATATTATATAAAAAAATGTAATAAAAAATAAATTGCAAGTATGATAATAAAAAAGAGGGATAGTACTTGACTTAGATTTGTTACATCAGATTTTTTTTGATATGACAATATTAATATATAAATTTTTCTCTAAGTCCATATCAGTAATGAGTATAATAAAAAAAAATAGAAAAATAAATTGTTGGCCTAACTCTAAATTATATCTCTCTATCTGATTTAAATATTAATTTTACTTATCTAATAAGTGACATGTGATATATTTTGTAGATATTATAGATTTCATTGAAAAATATTTTTCCCAGTAATGATACTATGTAATATTTAATTTGAAGATGTTTATGGAGTAATAACCGTTATCAATAATAATAGAGGAGCAATGAGTGTCAAATAATTGATATTTATTGTAGTGTAATTTGTAACTTATGGCACATGAAGAGTTCCACAAAATACTAAATGAACAAAATGTATAAAAGTTGTACTAAAAACAAATTGCAATAAAAAAGAGGAAGAATATTTGTTAAATATGCCACATCAGATTTTTTTTGATGTGGCAACATTTGAATGAGGTGGCATTATATTTTGAATTGTAGGAGTCTATTTTAATATATTTTTATTTTCTGTATCTTTACAATAATACAAAGCAGAATTTATACAGACTAGGAGATTAAGGCTGGGCGCTGATCTAGCCTAGGAATTAGGGAAGTTATTCTCCTCATAATTGCTAATTCTAATAAGATAGGAAAGGCTAGGAATTAGCTAATACTAATCTATATTTAATGGACATATAGCTTTCATAAAACTGTACAAAACAGAATCTATTGATTCTCCTTAATTAGCGCCAATCTTCAACACTCCCCCTCAATATGGGTGGTAGATATCTATCATACCCAGATTGGACCTGATAGTTTCGTATGTGGCACATTTAACAAATATTCTTCCTCTTTTTTATTGCAATTTGTTTTTAGTACAACTTTTATACATTTTATTCATTTAGTATTTTGTGGAACTCTTCATTTGCCATAAGTTACAAATTACACTACAATAAATATCAATTATTTGACACTCATTGCTCCTCTATTATTATTGATAACGGTTATTACTCCATAAACATCTTCAAATTAAATATTACATAGTATCATTACTGGAAAAAAATATTTTTTAATGAAATCTATAATATCTACAAAATATATCACATGTCACTTATTAGATAAGTAAAATTAATATTTAAATCAGATAGAGAGATATAATTTAGAGTTAGGCCAACAATTTGTTTTTCTATTTTTTTTTATTATACTCATTACTGATATGGACTTAGAGAAAAATTTATATATTAATATTGTCACATCAAAAAAATCTGATGTAACAAATCTAAGTCAAGTATTCTTCCTCTTTTTTATTATCATACTTGCAATTTATTTTTTATTACATTTTTTTATAGATCTGATCCATCCCTAAGAAAACCCTAGCGCCGCCAGCAATGGGTGAACCTTCCGACGAACAGCCAAAGATGGAAACTGGATCATTTCCGACCAGTTCACATGATGGGCTCAGTCATCTCATCACTGACCATAAATTAAATGGTCAAAACTATACCCAATGGGTAAGATTAGTCAAGATCTTCCTTCAAGGAAAAGGGAGTGAAGACTAAATCACAGGAGACACAAAATGTCCCCAAGAAGGAGATGTCACCCTTCAAAAATGGAAACTTGAGAATAGCCAAGTAATGTCATGGCTGCTCAACACCATGACCAACGAAATTGGTGAAAATTTCATGTTCGATGATTCGGCAAAGGAAATATGGGATGCTGTGAAGGAAACATATTCAAATGTGGACAATATCTCTTCCATATTTGAGATAAGAAGCATTCTACACAACCTTCGACAAGGAGAATCTTCTGTTACTGAGTATTTTAATACACTTAGTAGACATTGACAACAACTAGATGTATATGAAGAAGTCACATGGGACTGTCCAGGGGATAAGAAAAAATTCAAATAGCTGGTGGAGAAGGACATAATCTACATGTTCCTATTGGGACTAAACAAGGACCTTGATGAAGTCCGTGGAAGGATCCTTGGAACCAAACCTCTTCCCAAAATTCGGAAAGCCTTTTCAGAAGTAAGGAGAGAAGAGAGCAGGAGGAAACTCATGTTGGGAAATGCCACCTCCCACCGAGAGCTCAGCTATGGCTGCAAGAGGAAACCAAATTCGGCCATTTCAAAAGAAAAATCGTCCCTGGTGTGATCACTGCAAGAAACCAGGCCATACACAAGAAACATGTTGGGTTATACATGGAAAATCCCCAGAAGCCAAGCAATTCAAAAGTAGGGACAGCAGAGGCAACACAATTTTTAACCACCAAGAAGCTGAGGTAAAATCTACTTCATTTCCATTTAGGGGTGGGAATAGGCTAGGCCGTCCGACAGGGGGCTATGGCCTGGCCTACTTATGGCCTGGCCTGGCCTATTTAATAAAAAGATCAGGCTCAGGCTATTTTTAAAGCCTATTTATTTAAATAGGTCAGGCTCAGGCTTATAAAGAAGCCTATTAGGCCTGACAGGCCAGCCTATATATATTTAATTATTTATTAATGTTATTTTTTATTATTATATTAATAATATTATTTCCTATTTTAAATTTTATCAATTAGACAATCACTCAGTAGTCATTCCATATTCGATAGCCATTCCATATTTAGTAGTCGTTCCATATTCGGTAGTCATTCAATTAGTCAATAACTCAGTAGTCCTTCCATATTTGTTTGAGAGGTAATAATTGGTACATTTGTTTCAAAAAAAAA
>NC_021160.2:49508693-49520829 GCF_000331145.2 Cicer arietinum
CCAGGCCGAAAAAAAAGCCTATGATAGGCCGTAGGCCAGGCTTAGGCCTAAAAAATTAGTCGTAGGCCAGGCTCAGGCCTTGCAAAGCCTGGCCTGGCCTGGCCTATTCCCACCCCTATTTCCATTTAACAAGGAACAAATGGAGGCTTTACAAAAAATCTTCAAACAAATCATGCCTTCTACAGAAAAAGGTGGTACAGTTGTAGTGGCTCAGAGAGGTAGTGTCTCACATGCTCTAAATACTAGCATGGGAAAAACAAAGTCATGGATTGTTGACTCAGGGGATTCAGATCACATGACTGGAAATTTTAATTTGTTTACTAGTTATTCTCCTTATCCGTTTAACTGCACTGTCCGAATAGCAGATGACACACATGCTAAGGTCATGGGTACAGGATCAATTATTTTGTCACCTAATATTACACTAGAATATGTTCTATATGTGCCGAAACTTGATTGCAACTTGTTGTCCATTAGCAAAATCACAAGAGATTTGAAATGTGTTACTAAATTTTCTCCTAACTTGTGTGAATTTCAGATTTTGGAGTCGGGGAAGACGATTGGCAATGCTAAAGAGTGTGCTGGACTCTACCTACTTCAAGCTGAAGAATTAGAAAGAGGACTCAAGAACCAGTCATATGCAGCAGCTAGTGTTCCAAGTAGTGACAATCATGTAATGTTATGACACTATCGATTAGGCCACCCAAATTTCATGTATCTGGAAAAATTATTTCCTTCTTTATTCAATAAAAGTCAGAAGCATTTTCAGTGTGAAATTTGCTAATTGTCCAAACATACACGTAGCCAATACCCACCCCAACCCTATAAGCCATCCCAACCTTTCGCCCTAATTCATAGTGATGTATGGGGACCATCACGCATTAAGAATGTTACTGGTTCTAGATGTGTGTTTATATTTATCCACCTCACCAATCATTAAAATAAATTATAAAAATATTTATTTTTCAACTTTATATTTTTTTTATTTATTTTTAGTTTTTAAAAATATTTTTATTATTTTTTACATATATGTACTATTTTAATGTTTGACGAGGTAGATAAATATAAATTGTTTATATTATGTCACACCAATATGTTTAATAGATTAATTGACATACATCATTAATGTATAACATTTTACATCATAAATTGTAATCATTTATATATAATTCTAAAAATAGTTATGTTTAAAGTAAAATATCTTTAATGATATGATAATTGTGATTAATTGACCATATAAAAAAAACTCTAAGAATTAATGCCTTAAAAATTTCACTAAAGAGACTTAGTCAAATTCAAGTTGCTAGAGGTTTTCTTTGGTGATCTTTCTCTCCCTTCGCCTCGGCAAATTTGCAAAATTTGTTTTAAAAAAGTGATATGATCAATATAATGGTTGTTAATATTAATTGTAGTGCTATAATTAATTCAAGGAGAGTGGATTTCGGATGTTTGATGTGAAATCACGATGAAGACTTGGTTTTGGTTTCTTTAAAAAGTGAGTTGGTCAATTATGTTCGATATTAAAATTCAAGCACGTTTGATTGGTGACAAATATAATTTAGACTCAGTGGTGTAGTATTTTTCAGTCTTCCCTTTTCTTTTTCCTTTTTTATCTCTCAGGTAAATAGAATGGATGAAAAGTGCAATCAATTCTTAGATTAATTTTGCAATGCAGTAGCTGCCATCAGTTGGTGGAGAGGGCATAATGTAAGGGGTTGAGTAATTGCAGATCCCGATATATAAAACTAGGATGTTTTTATAAATAATCTTTAATTATAAATATTATCTAAAATAAAATTATAAACAAAAATTAATAATCTATACTATTTTTTATTGGAATTGCAGGAATTAAATATGATGAGCTAGACTTTTTAATGTGTATCAACATTGATTTGTCTTTGATTAAAAGTTTGATCCACGTAATATCTAGATAAAATATAGAAATGAGTGACAACAAGAAATTAAAAGAACTAGAGCACCAAAATGAGGCGTCCAATAATATCATCTGTTAGAAGATTTCAGTGCTAATTATGACATCACATTATATTTATTCATAAGATACGATTAGTTTAGGAGTTAACTGAATCAATTTACCAAAACCAAGCATACATACAGGATCTAAAAATGTGGAAAGGGAGAGTTCCAACTTCCAACTTAAAAATCAACGGAAAAGAGAGAAACATATTTAAAGTACGTTTGGTATATATTATTTTTTTATAATTAATTTTTAAAATCTTATCCGTATATTATAATTTTTTTTAAATAATATAAAAACCACCTAAAATGATAAATTGTTTTGGATGAATTCTTATAAAAATCATTTTTATAAAGTGATTTTTTATAAATAAATAAAAAAAGATTTTCATTACGGTGTAAAAACATAATAATTTTTTATAGAAATCTCTAACTATAAAAACATAATCTAAAATAAAATAAAAAATATAGAAAGAGATGGAAGTTGGATCATGTAGATCTCTGATTGTCATGGATTATTCAATATCCGTGTGTCAGTACCAATTAAAAACTACTATACTAACTTTATCTACTAATGATAAATAATCAATTAATCTTATTGATCTAGATTCTACTAGTGGTTGTAAGAACGAAGAACAGCTCCACAAAAAGTGCAAACAATGGCTCTCCATGTTTTCCAATAAAACGGGACATAGCAAAACCTTGTTGCCGTCTTCATATCCGCCACGCTGACACCACCGCCGCACCGTGAGCAGATCCCCGCCGCCGGCTTGCTCCGCTGCATCTCCCGCCTCTGGTCCACCAGAAAACAAAAGCACACCATTCTCCTCTAACTCTTATTTCTCAATCCTGCGTCGTTTTCTAGTTTTTGAAATAATAAGAAAATGTGATAGTAGAAAATTAGAGGAGCTAATGTGTGTATATATATATGAATGAATAAATATAAAATTGAAGATAGATAGGCATAAGTTAGTTGAGGCTCATAATGTTAATGTGTAGTAATGGAGGTGTGAATTTGATGAAATTTCCCGTACCTTATAGTAGTGTGGTTAAAGTCGGAACCTCTTAGAGGTTTTTTTTTATGGATCTGTGACCGTCAAGTTGTTTTGAAGGACAGAAGTTGTGACAAGTGGAAGTCAAAAGAGGAGGTCTAATAAATGAGATAAGGATTGTGTAGGACCTGATTAATAAGTTGGTGGCAGTTGGTTTGGTAGGTCCCTGTCGTTAGTATTCATTTTTGGTTTGCCAATTTGCCTTTCTCGGTAGGGGGAAGAACCAAACTAATGACTAATGATTATGTGAAACTACATGTTAAAATATAAACCAACTAAATGTCATGGAACTTATTGTGAAAAATAAATTTGTCTATTCAACAATATTATTTTATTTGTCCACGTTAGATAAAATCGTAAGTAAGATCTATATATAGGTTCCTTGTTTGTAGTTATCTTAGCTACATTATTTTTTTAATAAATTTTGTTGAGTAAAAAATTATTTTGATTTTGAAATATTTGACATAGTCATTATGCTTTTTTGAAATGTGTATTTTGTATATCAATTATTTAATTCAAAAACTATAATGACATCATGTCACATATTTAAATATCAAAATATTTATTTATCTTTATCTCATCTTTCTTCAATAATGTGCTTTATTGAAAAAGGTTTGGTGTATACCCCAGTGGATGTATAGATAGGTTGATGAAGTAAGTCATGTTGAATAGCCTTATGAAAATTGAAATGTGTATATCATTGTTGCTATTTATTCCATACCGTCACCATATGTCTAAACTATTGTGAGCGGATAATTGTCTTTGCAAATAGTCCCCTCCTGATCCTCAGGGTTCATGGCGTCTCTGCTGTAACATTTAAAATTAGAACCGTAATTGTTAATATTAAAAATTACAAACAATATTCTATGAACCAAGTTATACAAGATTAAGGAATCGTCTCAAAAAACATTAGCCTATGTATGAACAACTACAGTTTCTATCTTAAATCTTCCACTTTGAGTCAAATCCTAGGCCAATAAAACCCAAAGAATATAAATATCCAAGTTTTATGCAAGCCGCAAAAGGTGAAAGATGTGGTAACTGAGGAAGAAGAATTTTGTGTATAACCATAGGGAAGACATTTGCATGTGCCATTTTCAACATTTTATCACCCCCCGTCTTTCATAATCTCATAGGGCTCTCATCATGGCCCCCGTTGCAGCTTCACGTTTCATTTGAGCAGCCTTCCCACTGCCGCGGAAGTACATGTATACTTGCTGCAAATATAAATAATTCAACCATCAAACAAGAAAGTACAAGTAGATTCAAGAGAATATTTATTTAACCTCAATTTAAATAACCTGAATAACCCAGATGCTCAGCAGTGATTCAATGGCGAAAAAACCAAACCCGATAAAGTAGAGTATCTGTGATTCAGCACAAGTATTACAATTAATATTATTTACAAATATAACTATGACATGACATGAAAATAAAACTTCCTTCTGGAACAAAATGATATCCAAATATTTTTAGATGATTCTTTACGAAGAAGTCAGTGCAAATTAGGCTCAAAACTAAAAATAAAAAACAAAAACTCATATAGAAGTTGAAACATACCCCAACCAATGGATTGTAGGTCAGTATCTCAATTGCAGGCAGAACACCTCTGTTCACAACATAACCATTAATTTGAGTGACAAGCACAACTAGAAAGAAAAGTTATTGCCATAATATAATTGATCTAAGTTTTATCATAATGATGGACATGTTTACTCTTCACTCCAACACAAATAAAACAGAGAGATGATCATTAAGTGCAGTGGACAAAAAGTCATGCGGGATAAACTGTTTCCAAAAGCAAATATTCATGTGCTAGTAGGTAGGAAAAAGGCCCTATATAGTCAAATTGTATATTTCGAAATCAAATTCATGTACTAGGGTAGGAAAAAGGTCCTAGTGTTAGATTAAATAAAAGGTATGTAAAGATTAGAAGAGAACTCACGCAAGAGATTTTCCTTTGAAGATAATTGGAGGTGCAACTGCAGCCAAAACGCAAAAGAGAATGTGGAACTGCTCGAAGAAAATGAGAAAAAAATAAATAAGAGCACTTAGCAAAATAAGCACAGAATGAATGGTCATTGCTTGGAAAAATATATATATAAAACTTGCCGAATAACAGAAGAAAAACCAGCCAAACTTTAGCGCACTGTCCGTCCTGTAACAGGAGATGGCACAGAATTACGAAACAAAAACATGCCAAAGTCAGTAAAATTGAATTTGATCAGATTGAAAACTACCTGGTAGCACGATAAAGAGGGCGATACCACATTGCATAGGATCCTGGTACACCGGAAATAAAGTATATGATAGCAAGAAACCATATTGACAGACCTACAAGGTAAAAAGAAAATTGTGTGAGCAACAACCTGGCAGCATGCCTACTATATTGATGGTAAGATATAACACAAACCTTCTCCTTTGAGCCATGCTACTGTAACAGCCGCAATATTCCATGAAAGGCATAAAATCAAACCTGTAGATTGTTACGGAGGTCAAAACTAAGACACACAATAATTGAAGTTCATAAGTTCAACAGAAGGGCACGGAGTATTTTGATTTTATGTTGGTGCAGAAGGTTTTAGTATATCATGGACAAGAAGCAGCATCATTTATAGTAGTTTCTGATGACATAGATTATACAGAGTGACAGTGTCTTTGATATGTTCTGCAACATTCATAGAACGGGGTGTTTTTGGTGCTGTACTAGGTAGTTATCATGTTCATCTATCTTGTATATTATATTTTTCATTTGGCTATTCTTAGTGCAACTTGTAATGAAGTTTAATCTCATTTCTTTAAAAAATTCTTTTGATTACCAAAAAAATTAACATAAACCTAATAAAACAAAAATATGATAAGACATAAATTACACACAGAGTCACAATTCACAAATACAAGGATGAATTTAATGAACAAACTACTTATCAAAATGAAACCCCTTGTAGCATAAAATATATCAGATTTTCTTTCAGCAATATTTATAAATATCTTTAAATTGACACCAATGAGATAATGGTTGCTTCCCAATTTCAATTATTTATTGCAGAAACTAAGGAATAGTACTTCTATTTAGCAACGGAAGTAGAAATTTGCATAGAAATGTCCATTTTTATCTAATAGTGAATTGCTCATGTACATAGAGCATGATATCCGATATAGCCATAAAACATTGTCATGGGGGTGCGTATATGTCCATGTGCATGTATTTATATTTACTTTCACTTTTAAGTAGGATCTTACATCAGAAAAACAAAAGCAGCAATGATTTTAAATAGTTGAAAAGTAAGGACTTTAAAATACTAAAGTGTATGGGCATTTTATTTACTAGCATATAACAAGTATAGCTTATGCCAAAGATACTAAACTATTAAGGCACATGAAGCAAAATGGTCGCGTGCTTTTTTCAAATAATTTCTAATTTCATTAATGGTTTTGACCATATATATGAAAATTGTGAATACAAGAAGACTATGAAACTGTCTTTTCGACCAAATATCAGAAGAAAAAAAGTTAGTTGTCACATAAACACAACCCTATAACAAAAAAAAGAGGCTTCAACGTACCCAACCATGTTGTAAACGCAACATACTGGATTGTTTGAAGATGTATTGGTATTTCATTTGCAATGTCATGATGAATAAGAGGGAAAAAAGGTGGCCAATTTTTTTCCTCTATAACTATTCCAGCTGCAAAACAAAAATGTAAACCACTAAAATGAAGGCATTATTCCTGTTGGCTTCTATATGTATAGATGAACTAAAATACCTCGAGCTATAGCATCTTCTTTTCTTTTTAGCTCCTGCAAAACATCATGAGATCGTTAGTTACCTAAATAATACAAAAGATTTATATACACAATAGCCAAGATAACTAAAATAGCATGAACAAAGTGAACTGTTTTGAATTGAAGGTATGATATGACTGCTTATTACGGTCATAAACTAAAAGCTGAGCTAAAGTATTACCAATGAACTTATATTAATTTGTATGAAGAAAAAGAACAAGTGGCCATGTGTTGAAGAAACAACATAAGCCACCCTTGCTAATGAAGAAGTCCCTAGTATTTATTTACTTATAATTGATAGAATCATTATTATAAATAGGAAACTACATAAAATAAAAATCTATTATATTGAATCTTACAAAACAAGTTACTGACTTAATAAATGTGAATTGTGGTTCAAACTTCAAAGCAATCAAACAAGTTACTAACTTACTAAAAGAGATCAGGATGAATTACCTGTTCCCTTCTTTTCAATTCAGCCTCTCTAGCTTGAAGTTCCTTCTCCTTTGCTATGAGGTCCTAAAGTTATTAAAAAAATGTAATTAAACTTTTGTCATCAACACTTTGGCATCATAATTTTGACATTCGCTTGAACTTTTTCATAATCCAATCTACCTGTGGCATTTCAAGAGGAATATCAACAGTTGTTGCCCCACGATCATGAGGCTCATGAGGAAGTGGTGAGAGCTTTGAGGTTCCAGAGGAAACACTTCCTGGGTTCTGTAAATTTAAGGGGTAAAATAAGTAGAAAGGTAATGAATGAATGAAAAAGGAGATATCTGCCCCAGAAAACGGCAGCATAATATTTTTTTCAATATATCTTTATAAATAACAAAGTTTTATGGAAACAGGCATCAAAGAAATACAAACCATGCAAAAAGTAGAAAAAATTGGAGTCTTTTAATTGAAAGAGTAAAGCAGAAGAGGAGCCTATCAAAAGCAAGAGCTTTTAAGAGACTGAGAAAAGTGAATATACATTGTAGTGAACTAATGGTGGTATTATTTAATGAATGAGAAAGATTACAAGCGTTTTCCCCTGCAACCCCCAGATCCCAGCTTCTTCAGAGAGTAGAACCTTAACTAATATAGGAGAAATTTAAATTAATAGGCACTAAGAGGCCATTACTATCAAGTCTACAACCTCTATCAGAGAGTATTAATATACCAGGAATTTAAATTTAAATTAAATCCACGGGATAAATTCACAGAAACCAAAACTTCAAACTTCAAACTCTTCATTTCTAGAATCTAGATATTGTTCCAGTTTAAGATTATAAACAATGCAACACCCTTGCTCAATCCATGTAGAGATGACAGATATCAAAAGTTAGAACACAACATGCATCCTTTGTCAAAAAAGAATGATTTTTTGACACAAAAGTAGACAACTAACACCACCGTATAAAAGACGCCTGACATACTGTTTTGGTTTTTTCTCTCTTTTTAGCTCAAGTATGTGTATTGTAGACGTGTTGTTTGAATTGTGTACAAATAACATTCCTCTTGTCAAAATGATTAAATAAAGTGTTGTAACTAGTAAATTGATACAATGATAGAAGTGAGACGAGGAGGGAGAGCTTACAGTAGTGTAGAATGCACCTCCACCATAATTTGATTTCCCTGAAGCTTTTCCTTGAGGAGCATCCTAATTATTAATAAAAAATGCAAAAAATTTAAATACTAAAAAGTAAGAAAGCAAAAAACTACATAAGAATGCAAAATATTTAAGAATTATGATTGTCAAAGGTCACCAACCATGATCAATTTTTATGATCTAGTTCAATTGATTTAATGGTACTAATCATGTTTGAATTAAAAAAGGAACAAATAAATTTGTCAAATAAAAAAAAAAAATCAATAATGAAACAGAGAATGAATGAACGAGAGAATAATTACGGGAGCATAATTCTGAAAAAAACATTATTTAAAATAAGAAATTGTATAAACGAAGTGTACGAAATGAATATTGGCACAGGTAACTAGAGAAAGCATGCATGTTGCTTCTTGTATGTAACTAATTAGCAACATTAGGAATATTTGAATTGAACGATCTCAAATAGGACATAATAAATAAATCGCGTGCGTATGATTATATGTTATGAAAAAAGAAAATGCAGTTGCAATGCAAAAGAGAGAAGAAAAGAAACTTACGGCGAAAGGATTAACCTCTTCTTCGGCGAAGGGATTGGATTCAAAGTTACTCATGGGATTTGAGGCACGGAGATTTAGAGAGATCTAAAATGAAAAATATTAAGAGATAGCAAAAAATGGATACGGGAGATTTTTGATGAAGAGAGAATTGAGATTAAAGGAAGGGAATAAGAGATTTGTTTGTTGTTATGTTTGTTTCGCAATGAACGGTGGCTTCTCTTTTACTTGTTGTTTTGTTTTGTGGAATGGGATGGAAATTAATGAAAACTAACTGAAGAGAAGAGAAATCACGGATGGAATGGATGGGAGGAAAATTTTCATGCATGTTATGTTAGTTAGTTATCGTGAGATGAGAGTCAGTCAATTCACGGTGCTACTGTGCTTCTCGGCTATTTCTTTCTTTCTTCTAGTAACGGGACCTAACGTTTTATTTATTTTCATTATATATTTTTATTTTCAAGATTTTAATTTTCATACATTATTTGTGTAAAATATTCCATTATTGATAAACTAAAGTGAAGTATATTGTATTTATGATTTCAAAAATAGTTATTATTAAAATTAAATATTTTTGTAATTTATTATGATTAATCGATAATGTAATTTATTATAATTACACTTCATGTAATTATTTACATTGTGTCAAAAATATGCAACTATTCTTATATACAGGGAACTTTAGCTGAAAATTAATTTAGGTTATAAAAAACTATATAGGAGCATGCCTCCTCAATCTAACTTTATATTTACAAAAAAGTACATTACTTCTACGTTTTGTCACGTTAATTGATGCAATATACTAAAGTATAAACGTGCAGTCAGATTTGCAATGATCTGAAATATATAATTGAGTTATGTGAATTACAATGCTTGAATGTGAAAATTGGTACAAGGATTATCAAAATTTAATTTCATCATCACCAAGAATGAACATAATAAAATAAATAGGATGCACTACAGAATCACATTCCATCATCATGGAACAATCATCAAATAAACAAATGGCTCAATTCCCAGAGCAACATGGCATGGTTTAATGAACCGTGAAATTCATCACACATTAAATTATATAATATAAATATAATAATAATAACTACAGGGGTGTTGGTGCCTATAATTCTCTGAAGCTGATTGGATAAACCTCCTTGCAGAACTTGGCATTTGAATATTGGATGGTTATATTTCATTGAATGTAACAAACCCTCTGAGGTTGATGAGCACGCGTGTCATGTCTTCACTAGTTGAGATTCTGAAAAAATAGCAGGTAAAACCTTCTTGCAATTCATGCATATATTCAAATATCATTACCATTTTCATCTCTCATTTGATTCATTTTGTTGAGACTCCCTCCTTATCATATTTAGCAAGTACAAGACAACCTCAGACATTGCTGGCCTAAATTCTGGCTCAGACTGCATTTAGATTAATATACAACAAGACCGTGGAATTAGTAAACTAAACAAAACTGAAATTTAAGTTCAGACTGAAGATAGCATTACCTGAACACATCTAGAAATAATGTCGGCAAAATTTGACAACGATTTTGCAGGGTAAGCTCCATTTAGAGAAGGATCAACCATCCTCGATAATGCATCAATATCATGAAGTTGAGGAATTGCCCATCTTACAAGAAACTGTTCACCTCGAGGACGTGTCCTGTCCGAGATGTACACAATACATGAATTAAAGTCCATGAAAAGTGAAAAATAGATGCTGAGGTAATTTTGTTATAGGGTCTCACCTGTCGTAGGACTGACGGCCTGTCAAAAGTTCTAACATAACCACTCCAAAGCTGTACACGTCACTCTGGTAGGTGTAAATTCCTGATTCAAATTCTGGAGCACCATAGCCATAAGCTGCTAGCAGCTGTCCTGAGAGCTGAAAATGTATGAATGTTATCAGACTGTTATAATGCAAATTACACCGACAATTACTTCATTCATTTCAAAATAATTCTCATTTTCGGTCTCGCCCAAGGATTAAGAAAAACGATAAATATGTAGTTTCGAGAAAGTAAAAGCTCATTTAACTTTAATTCCCTTTTCATCAATTAGGGCTCTCATTCTAGTTAGTTGAAATACCAAAGGGAAAAGATAAACTTTTAAAAGAAATTAATGGTCTCTCTGAAACATGAAGTAAAAGAGTTGTGCTATTAAGTTATCGAAATTGCAAGAATGTGAGTATAGGGATAAAAAAAAAAAAATTGTGGAATGAGGTAAAGATGAAAAGTTCCTTTTCAAAGCATTGGTGCAAAAATGAATTTTTAACATTCCTCCACAGCACATCTATGTTTTTTCTTGCAAAACTTTTTGTACCATTTCCCTCATAATGCAGACATTTTTTTACAATATCTCATACTTTCTTACCTGACGCACGGAACCTTTAGTTATTAATGGAGCCAAACCACAGTCAGATACACGCACGGATAGATCATCATCAAGGAGAATGTTAGCAGACTTGAAATTTCTGTGTATCACAGGTGGCTGACATTGCTCATGCAAGTACCTAGTCAGAGGGCAAAGCCAAGTATTAGACTAATAAGATCCACATAATGATGCATTATTGGTAAATATTTTATTTTATTTTCTAAGAAATTCAAACTTGCAAAAAGTTTTAGTAGTTGTAGTAAATATTTATTAATCCCAACTTTTTAGCAAAAAAATCTCCAGCCTGAAATAATCTACCTAGGCATACTCCAAAATTCAGGCAGGATAAACTACATCTGAAAATGAAAATAATTGGATACACTATAAGCTACAAATCGATAACCTAGGGCAAATATTTTTTCTTAAGTGTCAAATTGACAGTAGTTATTTGGACTTACTCTAAGGCTCTGGCTGCCCCAAGTGCTATCCGAATACGAGCATTCCAAGACAGTCTTGTTTTGAATTCATCATCTGAATGAAGTGCTTCATACATCGACCCATTACTGCAGTACTCATAGATCAGAAGCCTTTGTCCATGCTCTACACAGTACCCAATAAGCTCAACAATATTTGCATGCCGAATTCTGTCAATATTGTTTACCAATTCAAGAAATTCATCATCTTTGTGGTGATCAGAAACTCTCTTGTCTAGTTTCTTCACAGCAAGTATCTAACAATTCATACAGAAAAAGTAAGTGTCAGGATTTGAATCAATCCTGGTACATATAAAATTTACAAGACTTTTT
>NC_021160.2:49521112-49527831 GCF_000331145.2 Cicer arietinum
AGAGAAATAGGGGCTTTTGAATCAAGAAGTGATTAAAAAATATCATCACTAGTTAAACATATGACATAGCAATAGAGTCATTTATCTCTCATGAATATATCATTCAGGAAATGTTTAGGCAAAATATAAAAAGCAGAAGAGGGTAGCAAGGACAAACAGCTAACCAGAATCATCATGAATAAATAATTTTCCATTGGATGTCCTTTCAAGATTATTAAAGTTTAGGTAGGCCTAACTCAACCTTTACAAAACAGACATGTAAGGTAAAAGACGCCTCCCTCTTATAAACACATTTTCAAACCATATATCATCTAATGTAAGACTCTTAACCAAGATCTTCACGAAACATACGACTAGAAAACAAAAACCATATTTCAAGATAAAAGAACTTTGAGAGACTACACACGAGATCGCATTAATACATTATTGTAATCATTACCAGCCACCTAAAGGTAATTAAAATTTAGGAAAACATATCATAACAATGAAGTAGACAGAGAAAGCAAACATAAAGCCATTTTGTTTCATCAGTCATTCTATAAAAATCAAGTGCAACTGATAATCAACAATCTTACCTTTCCATCAGGAAGCTCTGCCCTATATACACTCCCCAGCATGCCTAATCCTATAAGATTATCTTGAGAAAAGCTATTTGTATACTGTTGAAGGGATGCAATGGTGAAACATTTTGCGAAGGTGGGAGGAATTGGGCTTCTTTTGGAAGGATTGACGTTATCCCCTCCGGGGAATGTTGTTGGCTCGACAATCACCTTCTCAGCAGCAAGTGGTGGAGCAGGAGGTGGAGGTGGAGGTGGAGGTGGCATTGAATGTACATCTAGTGCACTCATATCTATCTCATGACTTAATAGCTTTGGCAGTGTTTCCATTCTTTGTTCGTCTTTCTCAGCTTGATGATTCTCTTTTGGCCTCGTAACAGCCACTTTTGGTACTGTTCGAAAATTAAAATTTATTTAGAAAGGTCAATGATTAAACTGGTAAAATCCTTACACGGGAAAATTAAATGTTAGAAAAGGAATTGTAAAACAAAAAACATTGTAAATTTGCCTTTCTCAGTTTCACTAGGTGGTTGGACTAGAGGCCCATTATCCCAAGGACTCTTTCGTTCGCCTCCATATGCTCCAGGCCGATGTGGTTTGGAGGTTCTTTCAACCCGTTCCCTTCTGCCACATCTTGGAATAAAGAGAACAAGTCCTAGTGCCAAGATAATAAACCCCAATATACCAGAAATAGTTATCCAAACCACTCTTTTGGTGTTTTTTTTCGATTTCCCGGAACTTGATTGTTTTGATGCAGTTGGTCCATCGGCATGTTTAGTAGGTACACGTCCAGAAGCCGGTGTCCCAGAAACCACAGTTCCTGATGGTGGTGCGGTGGTTACTGGAGAATGAGGTGGATGAGCCGGAGCTACTGTAGCATTACCATCAAGGTTAAATAGGTTTCCATCTTTTCTGCATATAAATATCACAGTAAGTTATTGCAAATCCAAAATTACAAATAATATTGATATATGTTGCTAAAATTTCTGATGTGACACAGAAATCAGAAAAACAACCAGACAATAGCGGAAACTTTGATAAAGGAATAAGAGCTACATTTTTCTAATATAGAAGTAAGAAAACTGAAAAAATAACAATGATGGTAAACTGCTGTACTATTATGCTTTCAGTTTTAATACACCAATAGTCCAGTGACTACCTTCGTAAGTGAAGCTTAATGTTTACCACTATCGTTTTTCCTCTTCCTTTTCCATTTAAATTGCAAAGGAAAAACAACAATATTTGATTTAACAGGTCAAAGAAACACAAATTCCAGGCACCATTATTATACATCATATTATCAATCATACATAGGTCCTTCATCAGAAAGTGTTAGAAAAATTTATTAAGTGAAAATTTATCTAATGAAGAAACAAAACTGAAAAATAAAAATATAGACCTCTTCAAATGCACACTAACTTTAGAACATCTCAACTCATCATATCTCTGATATCACTCAGACTTCTGTTTTCTTACATTAAAATTGGTTGCTTTTCTGAATTGCAGTGCTACAGAAATTGTGCAGAAAATAAAGCCTAATGCAAAAATACTTTGCTTAATTGCAACATTGCACATCTTTGGAATTAACAGGATTGCAGATGTTTCATGGAAATATAGTCTGAAAGACCAAATCCCATTTCCATCTTCACAATCTTCTGACTCGGGAAATCATCTCATATGTATAAAGAAGCAAATACTTCATGTTTTAAGATTTTCACCTGAAGTCGGGGATGCTTAACATCTTTTGAGGTATTGATCCAGAAAATAGGTTGTTCTCAACATTTCTGTTCAAACAAGACAGAATAAGCAAGTATTAAGAAAGAGAATGAATGTAATCGGAAAAAAAAAAAAAAAAAGAATGTATCAAATCCTAATATTAATTCCAATTTCCCAAATGCTCTAAAATCCATGTATAATAATAACAAAAATCATTTCTATAAAGTATTAACTAATAGGTTAAAATAAATATTAACCCAGTAGCTTAACCTGATTTAAGTTTTAGTCCCCATTATTTTTTTATGGATATTGATATAGAAACTAATAAGCCCCACAATGTTTTATGGAATTGAATGTTGGACAGTAAAAACCTAACAGTTACTAAAGCCTTGGCCCCTGAGGGAGCAAAATCTAAATGAGTAAAATTATATGGACTTATATCTAAAAAAATAACTAAGGGAACCAAAATTTAAATCAAATGAAACTACAAAATTTATATGAAACATGGTCAAGAGAAGTACAATTCTTTCAGTGGAAGGTCTTGCAAAACATCGAGTGTCCCAGACAGTTTATTGTTCTGTAAATTTCTGGCAACAAGGAAAAGGTTAGATGGATTGACAGATAACAAAGATACAAATCACCTTATCAAGAAACGGAACTCACAAGGTGGTCACAGCCGACAAATTCTCAACGGATGGAGGCAATTCCCCACTCAAATTATTATTAGATAAATCTCTGCATAGCAGTTTATGGCTTGTCAACTTATTTTTATGTACAATGAAGCTGAAAGAGTTTCATTCAACAATGTACACGTGGTGTGTGTGTGTGTGTGAAAGATTAATTGAAATGAGGATTGAGGGCGTACAAATTGATCAACAGTGTAAGAGACTGAAAGACATCTGGTATTTCTCCAGATAACAGGTTATCATTAAGAGACCTGAAAGGAGATGATTCAATCTCATTTAGAAACTTGCATCACAGTTAACATCAACGACTGTTAGAATTGAATATAAATATAGAAGAAGCAACAAACTCACGTGGCAGTCAGTTCTGTCAGTGTGGATAAAGAGGTTGGAATACTTCCAGTGAAATTGTTAGCTGAAAGAAAACTGCAAAAGTACAAACCATCTTGTCAATTTTTCATACACACATAGCACCGGAGTGTAGAGCAAGTGGTTGGTGCGCAACGTGTGTGAGTGTTTTAAATCTCGGGAAGCCAAATTTGATTCCTGCTCATGAAAAGAAGATAATATTGCACATAGGTAGGTACCACATACAGAGTTTGCAAGGTTACTGGCAAACTTAATGGAATAATTCCTCCAATGTGATTGTTGCTTAGAATTCTGCCCGAAAAACAAAAAGCAAACATCAATGAAGCAGAAGAAAAATATAAGGATGACCACTGAAATTCATGAACTAAAGGACACAGGGAATGCAAGCCAACAAGAGCGGAGAAGAGAGAGTTCCATTTACATTGATTTGATAGAAACAAACTCTCCCAAGCTATCACCCAGTTCGCCTCCCAAATTTGCACCAATCAGATTTCTGTCATACATCAAACGATAAGTGTGCCGACAGTCATTTACTTTGTAAGATATAGTTGCTATTAAGAAGCAAGAAAAAGTGACAACATACATTTGTTGTATGAGTGAACCGTTACATTGAACACCTTGCCACGCTTCTCCACACGGGTCTCCTGCGCTAGCAACCCACCCAGGAAGAACAGGATTTCCCAATGCAGCATATAATTTATTAATTGCAGCAACTGACACAATTACAAAATTTTAGAACTGCCACATTATAATAAACCACAGATAGATGAAAATAATCAAGAATATGTTGCGAGCAGCAGTACATAAATCATCTATTCCATTTCAAAACACAATCACACAGTTCAGTAGCCGCTGAACACATTGATCCAAAGGCAGAGCACAGCTTGTCTAGATAAACTTCTCCACGAACACATTAAAAAATAATCAAAGTAATGTTGTTTAAGTATGAATTTTTTTTAAATGTATAAGTATGAGTTTTTAAAATCTACTGTAGCTCAGTTTTTTTCAGAAGCTTTCACATTTAACTTCTTCATAAACACCTTCTATGTAAGGAGTGATAAACTTAACTTAATTGAGAAGCTGCAAGTTAGAAGCCAATCCAAACTTGGCCTTAATAAACTAGGTACAAGGTAAGGCATGAGCAGAACAGCAAGGTTGCATATTTTTTTTACTTATTGGCAAATGTCGGTGGTTAATTCCTTAGCAGAGGGGAAACGTTAGTAGCAAACCACTTAGCTCTAAACCTTCTACATAATATTCTTTCGGTGTCCCAACGCAAACCACTAAGCTAATCCTTCAAAGACACGAGGTTGCATAATCATGATTTGAATAAGAAACATCTGAGCATATTACTTAACAAAAGAGGTACAGAACCACAAATTCAACACTTCAAAGTTTTGCAATAAAGGTAGGTAGTTTATGAACCCAAAGCATTACTATAAATGGAAAATGAGGAAAACAAGAAAGGAGGAGAAACATTACCATCAATTGGATTAGTATCAGCAAGTGAAAACTGGACCACATATACCAAAATGAATCCAACTAGAACTTCTATATAGATTTTCATTCTCTTGTACTGTGCAGCAGATCTCACCTCACACATTGATCTCCACATGACATCAACCTTAAATTAATCTTGAGCTTAATTCTCCAAACTGAAAAACCAACATCAAGGACACTAAAAGTTGAATCAGCCAAAACAAAATTGATGGGATTTTAAGGAAATCAAACAAAACCAAAAGAAAGAAAATTAAAACAAACCCATTATTCTATTTAAGCACAAAAAATGCATTAAGATATTATTACACATGAGTAAAGATATCATAAAAATAAACAAGAGAGGTGAAATCTGTAACTTACTTTAGAAAGTGAAGAAATTTGGGAGATAATGCTGAAGAGAGAGAGTAAATAAACTTAACGGCTAAGATTGGGAGTTGGGGGTGAAAGTGGGGAAAGTAAAGTCACACGCATTGAAATTGTTGAGGTTTTTGGCATGAAATAATTAAATATAATAAACTAATAATAGTGAAGATTGTTGTGATTAATTAAAAATTGTGGTGAAAGAAAAAAAGTCTGACCTTGAGAAAAGAGGTGAGAAAGCAATAAGAGAAAAGGCGGAGAAAGATGAGGAAAAAGCAGCAGTGAAGGAGATTCTATTCTGAAAAACGGTATTTCCTCTTTGAAAAAAGCTCTATTTTTCTGTGTCTACTGGAACAAAAAAAGAGTGCGTGTGTGTGTGTGTGTGATGACACTGATCTGGAAGTGGAAAATAATAATAATCGATAGTACAACTACATAGTTATCTTTTTAGAATTAATTAATTAAAGAAGAATGTAGTGAGATAAATTAGCATCGCCACGCTCCCTTATGGACGCGTATGGTTTACCTCCCATACCATGTTTGTTATGCTTTGCTGCCCATGTTTTTTATGTCTAATAATCATGGAGTGAGTACATAGGTTCCCGTGCTTTCTTTGTCTTGTCTTTTCTAAATACAATATACATAATACAACGGGCCACCCAATTACTCCCTCTATTTCTTCAATAATGCTAGTTGTTGTTTGAAATTTTATTTTCAAGACTTATGTAAATAAAATTAAGTAGTCGGCTGACTATAACAAGTTGTTCTTGTAATTCGTTGGATTATATTACTTTCTCGTTTATCATAGGCAAGTCATGTCCACGTCATCCACTGTGTCAAGGGTGTACAATGCCATTGTGTATCTTTCCATACCATAACTTTAGACCCCCTCTCAATAACTCATTAAATAGTAATACATCAATATTATTTTGGAAATTTGTTATCAACACCTAGAGTTACTCAACTAAAATATTAATTTAGTTGAGTTTTAAAATTATCACATTGAATAAAGTTTGAGTAGAATTAATTTCAATCTATTTTAAACACAGTACAAGTTCTTGAAATGCATAAAGAAGGTAATATAGATAAAATTAAAAGCTGGTCTTTAAGAAAATTAATTAAATTATTATTTTTTATAAATAATAAATGAATTTGTTAGTGAAAATATAAAATTAACGAGTAAAAAATAATACTCTTATATTTGTTAAAAGAATTTGGTATAAGGTAACTCGATAGTCAACTCAATATTTATATTGTCTTTCACTTATATTTCTATTTTTTTTTTTTAAGTTAGGATCATATCCGACTCAAACCTTATAAATTGAGTCCAATTTTGTACACCTTCACTATATTAGATAATTAAAATGATAAGTTCTTATATATCCATGAATTTAATTGTCTAATTATTAGTTTATCCAACCAAACTTTACGAGAGATAAAATAATTAAAAAAAGTAATAGGTATTTAACAAGTGTTCAAAGATACTTTGTTAACATTTGTTTTATTCTAAATAGTGGGTATATATATATATATA
>NC_021160.2:49528094-49592206 GCF_000331145.2 Cicer arietinum
CATATATATATATATATATATATATATGAGATGAGTTAATGTGATTGTCAAGCACTGTATATTATTGGAAGATACTAACAAATGTTTTAATGGTACTTGTTAAATGTCTAAATATATAAATATTATATTAAAAAAGACACAATAAAAATTGTGTGTTTAACTTTTGATTTTTTATTTATTTTTTCATATTTTTTTAATCATTAACAAGTCTTATAGGTTAGTTAATCATATAAATATAAATGATGATCATTGACTCAAAAAACACTCTTATTGCAATGTTAAAAAATGCAGTATTTGTTTGATCGAATTTTGTGTAAATAATATATTTCTTTTTTTACTTTTTGTATATATATTAAATAAATTGATTAATATAATGGTATAAAATTATTGTCTAGATTCATTTTATAATGTTTTTGAGGTGTTGATTTTAAGTATTGAATGTTGAATAATGTTAAAAAATATATTATAAATAGGAAATTTGTACCCGCATTTTCTCTTAGGCCAATGTGTATGCTCTTAGTTATTGTAATACGAGGAGTATTGTTTTAACATAAAATAAGACAATAATTTAGATAAATAATAATATTTAGATACTTCATACGTTCTAAAATAATTGTAGTATTTTATTATTTATATAAATTAAAAAGAATAATAAATGAAAAATAAAAAATAAAAATTTTATTAAATTATTTTTATAAATTATTGGTTGATTTTAATTATTATAAATATAAAATTATGAGATAATAAATTAAAAATTATGTGTATAATATTAATTAGATGAAATTAGTAAAAAAAAAAAAAGTTGTATTGGAAATAAAAAAACAAAAATTATTTTAAAACAAATATTTCTTTCATATATGATAATCATTATAAGATAGATAAAATATAACATAAAATAAAAAATTATATATTTAATATATGATTAATAAATATAATAAAGTACCATAAAACATTAATCATCACCGTCTGGATAACATAGTAATTAACAATATTTGAACACAAGTTTCAATTTTTTATATAAAAAATTAAAGGCAACAAATTTTTGTGAACACATATGACAAATTTTAAAAATTTTAAAAATATATATATATATATTTAAGCACAATTTGTATGATTATAATGTATATTTAAATTCTTTTTTTTTTTTTGACGAAATATACATCTAAATATTTGAAAATTAGAGTTAATGCATTCAAAAATTAAAACTTTGATAACATTTTAAATTAATAAAAACTTTGGATTAAAATGATTTTTAATTTTTTAAGAATGAATTAAAATGAATTATTTGCCATAGCGTTATTGTTTAATACGAATATATGTAAATAGCATAGTAAATGGGAGAAAATCGTTTAAGAATTGCTTTTTCTAGTTGCTGTTAATCCAAACGAATCATTTCACAGCAACCCTTCGAGAAGATGGTAGTAATTGGGCAGCAGGAGATTGAGGATCGAAACGCGAATCCCTCCAACGCCGGTACAAACAACGATGCTTCCGACGGCTTTGAAACCGCCAGTGATACCGATCTTGGCAGCGACGGCGACGGTAATGACGGCGGAACAATCAAAGAGGAAAAACAGGAGCATCCTCAGCAACAGCAGGAGAAGAGTGATCCTGGAAGAATCATTTCCTCCGACGAGGCTTCGATCGACGATGAGGAATTGAAACAGGTTCCGAAAATTAGGGTTTTGTTAGTTTACGTTTTCTTTTTCTTCTGAGTGCTACAATTATTTTTTGGTGGTTGCTCCAATTTTCCTTCAATAGTACTTGACTACATAGTGGAGTATTTCTTATCTATACTATTAGATACAGTTTTAATCATTTGATTGTAATTGGTTCCACCAGAAATTTTACATACTTGCATACTTATTTTGAAGGTAACTGAGGAATCAAATAGGAGTGAGAACAGCAGTTTATGAACCAAATTGAAGGTTTACTTAAAACATTACCCTTTTGATTGACTAAATGTATATTTGGATAGGTTTCTAACAATGTTGAAGCATTAAAAAACCAACTAGTTTTTATGTGATTGTGCGTGTGCTTTTTCAAATTAAACTTGCTGAGCTGTATTAATATTGAGTGCTATGTTTAATACAACAGGTAGCATTGGTTCAAGCAAATGAAGCAAAGGTAGAAGGGAACAAACTTTTTGTAGATGCAAAGTATGAAGAGGCGCTATCACAATATGAACTGGCTTTACAAGTTGCGCCAGACATGCCTTCTTCTGTGGAAATACGCTCAATATGCCATGCAAACCGTGGTGTGTGCTTTCTGAAAATGGTATGGCATTCTGTCCTGTTAATGGGAATAGCTCTTGCCAGCACATTTGTATATTGTGTCTTTCACACATGTCAACCAGACGAGCTATTAATATCTAATTGTTTTTGCTTGATGACAGCCTCTGTCTAGTGGTCTATGTTGGTTCTTGACCTTTCTATGTTTGAATTCATTTGAAAGGCCACAATTTTTCTTACATACTAACCGGGAAGAATGAAAAACTAAACATTAAGTGCTATTATTTGTTTAATTAAAAAACTTTTTTTGGTCAATGTAAATTATATTTAATTAAAATTGAATTTAATAAACAAACTCAAATTTCTAATCACATTTCACCATTTTATACAGTCTTAATGAATTAATATTTTCATGTAACAAGAATATAAATATGATTGGACGTCTGTTTAAACCATTTTACATTGACACCTTTTTCTTCATTTTTACCTTGGTTTTTACTTTTTAGTAATACATGTTGACATTTTAATAATTTCATTCCAAATTAAGTTGTTCTGCTGTGGTACAGAGTCTAACATCACCTTTGTGTTTTTTTGTTTGTTATTAACTGAGTTGATTTTTATTATTTTCTTTGACACGTACCTCAGGGAAAATATGAAAACACAGTTAAAGAGTGCACTAAAGCATTAGAATTGAATCCAACATATGTCAAAGCTTTGGTAAGAAGAGGAGAGGCCCATGAAAAGCTTGAGCATTTTGAAGAAGCCATTGCTGGTGAGTTCAAATTTTATAATAGGGCGGGGTAATTATACCAACGTCCTCTCAGGTTTTCACTTCTTAAATCTGACACTTTTTGTCTTTGTGAATTATATCTGCAACCTTTACTTTATATACTGTCCTTTTGCTTGACATTTTTCCTTGTTTGAGGGCATTCTGTTTCCTTTTGTGAGTTACTTAGCAAGGGAGTTGTAATTTATTACATAAGAAGGGTGTAAGGTGATTGTAATAATAATTGCTAATCTCAGGGTGGTTAATGTGATAACTTTTTTATTTTTGCTTTTAATGTGCATGACTTTGTGTTTTGCAAACTAATAGCATTTGAATTCTTCCAAGTTTTCTTCTTCATTCATAAGAATCATAACCAGGTTTTTTTACTTCACCAAGTTTTTTCTTTCACTAATTGACAGATATGAAAAAGATCTTAGAAATTGATCCCTCAAATGATCAAGCTGGGAAAACCATTCGCCGATTGGAGCCCCTTGCTGCAGTAAAACGGGAAAAGATGAAAGAAGAAATGATTGGTAAATCTTTTTGTCCTTTTGTTATTGTGGTTTGCCTCATTCCTAAGTTAGAATGTTGAATATTTACTATTTACTATGCACGCTGTAATAATTTTTTTAGATACTATTTACGATGATTGATGTTTTAACTATTATTTTTGTATATTAAGTAAACTCTTATCGGTCGCATAGACTCTTTGAGTTTGACAACCTTGTACTCACCTAAAAGATCAAGCTGTTGCAATGTGTATTTACTTAATGACTTTATATAATGCACACTTAATCACAGTTGCTGTTTGTTTCTCAGCTTATTTATAGTAGTCATGTTGTGTTAGAAGACTGTAAATACTATCTTTGTTTCAATACATTTAGTTTCATGTCCATTCATATTATTAACTTGTTCCCAAGTGGTTCATAGGGTGAAGTGAATTCCAATGTTTGTTTAGTCAAATGAGACGGACCTTTTCTGAAGTATATTCTTTCATCAGTTGAATCTATCGATGCCTTGTTAAGATATTCTTTCATCAGTTCTTAATACTGTATTGTATGTACTTGATATTCAATTTCGATTCAAGTGACCCTTTGTATATTATGTTTCAATATCATCATTTGCTTAGACAAAAGTATTTTTTGATGCAGCAAAACTGAAAGAAATGGGCAACTCTCTCTTGGGTCGCTTTGGGATGAGCGTTGACAACTTTAAAGCAGTCCAAGATCCAGCCACTGGTTCCTATTCTGTCAAATTCCAACAATAAGTTTGGTTGATCAAAGTCATGACAACATTGGGTTTGAGACTTCATTAGGGAAATGTTCATGTATATTGTATGAGAACTAAAGCATATAATTTTAAAGCATATAATTTAATTTCCTTCAAAGGGCATTGGCTGATTGATTCATCGTGTGAAGGGGATTGATAGTGAATAAGTCTTTATTGTGATTCGTAGGGCTTGGCAATACTTTTTTCGACAAATTTGACAATTGGTAAAACTACATGCTGATCCCAATAGTGAGCTCAGATTAGTTAGGACATCATATTTCATATGATATAGGTGTCTAATAGAGGGGCAAAGAGTGTATTAGACTATCACTGTTTTTCTTAGCACCCTAAGTCGTGGTTTTAAATTATGATTTTGTGTCTGCAACATTAAGTTATTTGAAGTTTTTGTGGCTGATGCAATTTTACTGTCGCAAAACCACATTTAAAATAGAGAAATCTTAGTAATATAGGAATACTATTTAACACATTCCTTTTAAGACATTAATTTGTAATAATATATGTATTGTCATATATTAGGCCTCATAAATTTGGTTGAATATACGAATCTTTACTTATTAAGAATGTGTTGAACAAAATGTCAAGATTTTGTTAATATATTTCTTTAAGATATTGACTAAAGCTACCTTTTCTGTCTAAAAGGTAGATGATCCAAATGCAAAAAATTTGCTACAAATTTGGGGCGTGATATTGTATTTGCTCCTTAGAGCAATTGCTTTATACGATAATATCTTGAGTTATAAATATCCTTTTGAGATAAACTTGTGCTATTTGAAAACTAAAACTACTTTTTATAACTCTTATGTGTATTATGAAACTTGGCTTTTTTTTTTTTTTGGATTTGAAGTTGAAGGAAAATATGTGGTTCTTTTTTATTAAAGTTTTTTTGTCTTTCGATTCTTTAAATTCGAGTTACTGGACTGATCACAAGTTTGAATTGATTTGAGGTTGAATCGGAAAATATGAATACTTGAGCCGTTTTTTATTAATTGAGTTGAATTAAATTTGATTAAACTCTACTCATTTGCAGACCTACATGTTTCCCACCTCTATCAATTTTTCAGTTGAACTGTTTGTCATCTCTAATTTGACTTGCTTTAAATTTGGAAGTCCACCGGTATGGCAATTTATTTCCCCTCATAGTTCTTAAATATATATTCAGATTTGTCAATTCAGACGTGGATTTAGTCAAAATTGATTAATTTAAACATGTATTTTTATCTAAAAAACACATTCAAATTGGCCAAATCAAACACACATAGAAGATAGAAAATAGGCTGTTATCTTAACCCAATAAATGCTGGCCCAGTATCAAGCAATAATAAGCCTAATAAAAAGATCGTGTATAGGCCCATATTTGTGAATGGTGAAGTTTGGGGTTGGTGTGTGTCCTCTCTTCGCTCGTGCCTCTCTTTTTCTATCTATCTTAGCACGCGATCTGTGATTGTCAGAAAAAGAGAGAGATGATGTATTCGCGGTTTAGAACCGTTACCGGAAACCTCAAATGCGCCACGAAACGTTTCTCTTCATCTTCCTCCACAACCACCGCAACAGCGTCTGAATTCCCGCAGAATCTAGCGGGACTTCGAGCTAGGCTGGCGGTGGAGTCGCCGTCGCTGTCGGATTTCATTTCCCTGAAGTCGGACAACGCGTACTCTGTGGAGGTTGGTACGAAGAAGAAACCGCTCCCGAAACCGAAATGGATGAAGGAGTCAATTCCCGGTGGTGAGAAGTACGTGCAGATCAAGAAAAAGCTTCGCGAATTGAAGCTTCATACGGTTTGCGAGGAGGCAAAGTGCCCTAACTTAGGTGAGTGTTGGTCCGGTGGTGAAACCGGCACTGCTACCGCCACTATAATGATTCTCGGAGACACTTGTACTCGAGGTTGCAGGTTATATACACCGATCATTTTTCTTCTTCTTCTTTTTGTGGAATTTTCGTAGTATCTGTTTTTTTAGTATTTGCTGTGGATTTTTTGTGTTTAGAACGTGGATACTATTTGTGAATTTAGGAGACTAGTCTACAATATGAGGGAATGTAGCTTTATAGATAAATTAAACTATGAAGCACTATCACAGACTCAGGACATGCGACACGTGGCACAGTATAGACACAGGTAATAGTTTGAAGAAATGGAAGTGATTAAATGCTGTCTGACATCGAAGACGTCTTCAATCTGAATTGAAGTGTTGGTGCTACATTAAATAGATTCGAATTGACTCAAGGGTGGAACTGCAAAGTTGATATGTAGTATGGACATGTAGGTCAGGGCATATCCTGGGAAATTCGGAAGTAGTTATAAGCTAGTTGTAATACTTTGGTTGTTTACTGGCTTGATGTAATGAAATGATGCCAGTTCAAAAGTTTACAATGATGAGTTGAATTGAGTGGTTGCATTTTCATATTGTTGCTAAGCATGTGGTAGATTTTTTTGATCAATATAAGCATGTAGTAAATATGATCAAATTAGCATATCTGTTACAAGATTCTCATGAGAGTATGTAACTTATTTAATTATTATTAATTCGTATAACTACCTTATTCATGGAATTTTTTTAAATTTATGCCTACACTTTTTTTTATAAAATAAATATCCAGGATTATGATTCTCACCATTAGTTTCCTTAGGATGTTCTTCACGGGAATGAATTTACATGACTTGAAACAAACTAGGGAAAGTCTTCAATTAATCCTAAAGCCTGTTGAAGTTGTATGTGGGATATATTTTTACTAAAATGCTTCTATATAATGAATTTATGTTATTTTTCAGATTTTGCAATGTTAAAACATCAAGGACTCCTCCACCGCCTGACCCTGATGAGCCCACCAACGTGGCTGAGGCAATCGCATCATGGGGTTTGGAATATGTGGTTATAACAAGTGTTGACCGTGATGATTTACCTGATCAAGGGAGTGGTCATTTTACTGAAACAGTGCAGAAGTTGAAGATTCTGAAACCTAGCATGCTAATAGAAGCGTTAGGTATGCATTTTGAATATTTGTAGTTCCTGAAAATAGATTCACGTGGTAATTAGTGTGAACAACCATCTTGTTCTATCAAGCCTTATTTTGGTTGGTGGGCACGAGTTATTATTAAATAAATGAGCATCTGTATGGTTCTCAGTTAGAGCTAGTGGATCGTGAATGTGAAAGGAAGGGCTATATTTTTTAAGTTTCTTTTTCAACTAGAGCTTTTTGATAGAGAGGTGAATTTGGTGTTACCTAAAATGAAAATTCCCCATGCGGTTTCTGTTGGTGAGTTTCTCATGCATTGCTGTTTATTAATGAATTAGTACTGTTTAAATAGTATGGATTTTATCAGAATTATAAAAGAATTCATGTTCAATGGAATTTTGAGCACAGGGAATAAAGCTGAAAATTTGGTTTGTGTTTACATATATTCATTACATGGTTGAGTAGTGGCAAGTTATATAATTAAGGGGACTTTGCTTAAAAATTTCTCCATGTGACAGTTGTTGCGCTAATTTTGTTGCAACAGTTCCCGACTTCCGAGGAAATGCTGAGTGTGTAGAGAAGGTTTCCAAATCAGGATTAGATGTCTTTGCACATAATATCGAGACAGTTGAAGAGCTTCAGAGTGCTGTGCGGGATCACCGGGCTAATTTTAAGCAGTCTTTGGATGTCCTGATGATGGCCAAGGAATATGCCCCAGCGGGAACCCTCACCAAGACTTCAATAATGTTAGGTTGTGGGGAAACACCTGATCAGGTTGTGAAGACAATGGAGAAGGTGAGAGCAGCTGGTGTTGATGTGATGACATTTGGTCAGTATATGAGACCCTCGAAGCGCCATATGCCAGTATCAGAATATATTACACCTGAGGCCTTTGAGAAGTATCAGACTCTTGGCATGGAAATGGTATGTCTATAGCATTTGTTCCTGTGGTTCTGATTCTTTATACTTTATTTATTTGTGGGTGAAAGAAATGTATTTTGCTGAATGAGAAATAGTTACTATTAGCATCCAGAGCTGTTGTCATAATTTTGCACTTTTGCTGGCATTCTCATAATCATAATTTTAGTCAGCATTTACTAAAATCTTTTGGTGGTGGTTCGCTATATTTTCTGTGTGTAGGGTAGGACATAAAACATTTGGGCTTCTTGCTAGTATTTATAATTTTATATATGTTCCTCAAAAGCTTATGCAGATAAAATTGTGTTTAGCATCATCATTGCATATTCAGTTGGTATAAAACAATGTCCTGCATCCTGCTATTTCATAGTAAATTTGGCCTTGTTTATCACATACTTAGCAGTTAGAACACCTTGGTGACCCTTCTTCCTGTAGAGATTTAATTGTAGCACTGTAACTGGTATTCTATACATCACCATGCAAGTGTAATCATGGCATGTTTCTCTGCTTTTAAGTGTTGCATCCTTCATCATTTAACTTTTGAAAAAGCTTAATATTAAAAGCTTCTTGAAGCAGTAATCATAACTTGATTGTGTGGTATGAATGATGGACTAATTCTATTTCGTATTTGATAGGGATTTCGATATGTGGCATCTGGGCCCATGGTAAGGTCATCATACAAAGCAGGTGAATTCTATATAAAATCCATGATTGACTCAGATCGGGCTGCATCTTCCTCAAATTTGAGCGCCAGTTGATCATTCTTTTTTCATTCATTTTTGTTATTTACACACTACTAATGTGCATTATGTATAAGAAGAGGCACAGGCTTACTTCATTCTGTTGATGCCCATACCACATGTAAAGTAATTTATCCTTAAAATGGTATTGAATGGGCTTATGATGTCCGCAGCATCCCCACCCCAACACTCACACCGCAAGCATCAATGAGTGGGTAAATTTATTTGGAAAATGCAAATCTTAGAGGTTAATAACGTGTTCTCATTTTTCCCTCTTAAACCCGGGCAATATATACTTTTAATTGTCTGTGAAAAGTATATAGGCTGAATCTATTATTTGAAAAATCATGTAAAACTGTTGACTTTGATGTGGTTGAGTTCAAGTGTTTACTTTACAAAGTGTTTACTTTACAAAGTGTTACTATTTGTGTTTATTTGATAACTATCATTCTTACCCGTCTAACTAACCTTCAAATTTAAAGTGAAAATGGGACTACTATCAGTGTATCAGCAAGAGCATATAGTATATAATGATGATGGCAACTTGTCCTGAAGCCATGATTAGTGTTACCGTTACAATCATCAGATGGTAGCCGTGTAGAGCTGTGAGGTATTCTTTTTTAGGTTGTAACTTTGTGACAGGCTGGTTAGTGTCTCTGTCTTTCAACATCTTGTGGGGGCTGGTGATACTGAAACACTTGAAAGCTCGAATGCTCGAGTTATTATTTTTTGCTGAAACACTTGTATGCCAAAAAAAAAAAATATTGAGCATACAAATCAGTTTTACTCCTACATTTAATGAGACTCCCATTTTTATATATTCAAAATAAATTTACAAAACTGAAGTAATGAGTAAAATAATAAATTTTATTAGATGTTAGTGTAAAATTTATTTAGACCATGATATATATATCCTCTAAATCCAGAGTTCCAGACTAAAATGTGGAAAGTTTGGTTTTGAACTTTGGTGGTCCATTTGTACTATATGGTGTCTGCGGTATATTGTCGGGTAAATCTTGGTGGGGCTCTGGTCTTGCTTGAGTCATAATTGAGTTTGTTGATCCTGTGTATTTACATGTTGAAATATTCACCCGGGTTCAGTTCCCATCAATGTTATGTTCCACCATAATAAAGTTTTAACTACCGATATACAGATATTACATATTAAATTTATAATAATTATATGCTTAAGATACTTACTAGTACTAGGTATAAATCTGGATCTTGTTTAACATACAACAATTCTGCACTATACTTTATATTTTGCTAATGTTTTTTGCATACAAATAAACTAATTATAAATAAATGAGCAGCAGGACTGCTTTTAGGAAAATGTAATTTAAAATAATAGTTTAATTAAATTACTTTTTTTTTGTCATTTAAGTTATTTTTATATTTTATTTTGGCCTCTTAAGTATTTTTTCATTTCACTTTTGTTAAGTATTATATTTTTTGGTTCATAAAAAAAACTTTATTTCATTTTAATCCTGTAAATTACAAACGTTAAATACTTTGGTACCTTTAATTATAAATATCAGACATTTTAGCCCTTTGTTACAAACATTAGATATTTTGGTTCCTAAAATTAAAAATATTAAAGTGTTAATATATAACTTAAGAGATCAAAATAAAATAGAAAAAACATTGACCAAAGTAAAATATAAAAAGAAAAAAGAGTTAAAAGATCTAAAATATAATTTAATCTTATAATTTCCAAACTACCTTCAGATTTTTGATCTCGATATTGTAAATATATTGTGAAAAAGTTGAATTTGATTTCGCAATAAAATATGCGAGGATGATATTTGAAAACAATGGAGGACATAAAAAATAATATACATATATGCAATTGTTATATTTGTTTTATTGCAAAGTTTTGTTTTGCCAGTGGCAGTATATACACATCTACATTTTTTGTTCTAGTATAAATTGCATATCATGTAAACCTCTAGTTAGATAGGACTAAATGAACAACAAAGTTTACTTTCTTACACGAACAACAAATTTCTTCAAGTGTTTTATCATTGTTGCATATTGTTTTTTGGTATAATATTGTTGTTGCATTTTTAAAGTTCAAACTTGAGACCTCTAATTAAATTAAATGAAACTTGTGTCATTTCATCAAAGCTATATGAAATGCTATTCTTCTACAAAATTATTTCTAAAACTACTAGAATATTTTTGAACTGCTACGCAAACAGCATCCATTTAGAGTTTAATCGATTCTTGTAGTTGATTTAAAATGAAACCAACCTTTCATAATTGACAATTCAAAAGGTATGCATCTTTTTCCCTTCTCTTCTTTACATTGTTACTTTCTTTAGCATGACATTGACAGCCTTGTCCAGCATGGTTCACCTTTGAATCTTCTTTTCCTATTTCTTGCATAAACTTTCAGATTTCCCTTTTGAATTCTTCTTTTTCCGTTTCTTGCATAAAATTTAAGAATTCTCTTTTGAATTCATCTTTCCAATTTTCTTATATGAAATATATCAGAATGATTGCAACGGGGAATAAAGTTACGAAACGTTCTCTTTTATAGTAAAGTGGTAAATAGTAATATAATTTGGATAAATAGATATAATTGTGAACTTAGTTGTAGCATCTCATATTCTAGTGATGTGACATTGACTTGAAATTTACATGAAATTTTCTTGTTTAATTTACTAAATAATCAAAGTATGTTTAATTTCACTTTTGGACAAAATAAAATTAATTCTAAATATATATAATTGTCATAGTGATGTTCAAAGAAAATTGATTTTATTTCTAAGATGAAAAAAAATTGATTTTAATTTGAAAATATAATTTATAATTTTTTACTTTAATTTTAACTTTCACACTGAATTGATTATTCAAGTCATTTTTTTAGTAAATAAAAAGTAATAATTTTTTTGTTGGTAGATGAAATATTAAATAAATTTATAAAGATTTAAGACATCTCAAATTTAAATTCGATATATATTATTCAATTTAACAATATTAATATTTATTAATTAAATTAGATCTTATAAATTTATTCAAATTACTTTTATTGATGTATTCAAATATAAATAACAGTATATTCCAGTTATTTTAACTAAAATCAATTATTTTAAAATTATATTTTGCTACTGGGTAACCAAACTATCACTAGGTTACATAAACAAACTTAAGATTGTATTGCATTACCTATGAATAGCAATATTATTAATGCTATTTAAACAGGTTCAACATATTTTTGGTTCATGCTCATTAGTTATCTCTATGTTCTTCTTTTACTCTTCACTTCTATAGCCGTTAACACTTTTTAATTTTCCCATCAAACAATTTTAAAACCAAGATAGCCATGCAATATCCAACGCATTATTCTTTCCATTACCACTAAACCATTGCCATCAAAAATTAAACTCTCTTCATAACTTCCTCCAATTCCTAATGGGTTGCTGTATCAGCACCCCAAAAGATGACCAAAATGCCCCCAAAAACCAGCAAAATGAAAATGCTACCCAAGAAGCAAAATGCAGAATTCCACAACAATTTCTTGTTGAAGAGGAAACTGTGAAAGAAGTTCTATCTGAAACACCCATTTCCAAACCACAACAAGTTTCAATTTTGAAACAGGAAACAAACACCCAAATGCATGATATGAAAACTACAAAAGACTCCATCATGAAAGAAGCTTCTGAAGAAGTATCCTTCTTCTCAGAAACATGCAGCGTAGGAGAGGGCTTATCCACCGTGCCGGAAATGAGAGAAGATGAAGTTACGAGTAAGCTATGCATCCGAGAGAGAACTCGAAACCAGAATCGAAATCAATCCGATGCATCAAGGAAGCGTGTGGAAGGGAATCAAATTGGAGGGAGAGAGCGACGGCCAAAATCTCCGGCGTTGATGCCGGAGAGTCCGCCACAGAAAGCTGTGATGGGTTCACTGTCGGTTCGTCGGAGGGAATTTTCCGATAAGATTCGCCGTGATGTCGGCGAGGGTCCCCACCGGCCATCGAGGTCGCCGTCGTGTCACAGAACGATGGGCGATGGCACTGGCCGGAGTCAGCTCAGGCAGGTGGAAAGGGTCGGACGGAGGTTGCCGCCGCCGGGTAAGTGTGAGAGTGGAGAGAGAAACGACGGCGGTTGTATGGAGGAGTCATTTGTGAATCCGCATGTTTCTTTGGAGTGCTTTATTTTCCTATAGAATTTCGGAAGCACGTTTAGTTTTCAAGGTTTCGACTGGTAGAAGCCATTTTCACGTGGTTATTTATTTTTCAAGAAAAAATTAGACACAATTCATCCAACTTTCTTTTAATATAATTTTAAGTAACACTCTAATTTTTATTTTTTTTTTTATCTCTTTGATTTAGTCTTTCATTTAATTTTAATTTATAATTTGATCATTTATATCTTAAAATGTCAATAATTTTAATTTTTTTTACTAAAATTTAAAAAATTTATTAAAATCTTCTTACAAAATCCATAAAATTTAATACCAATTTCAAGAAAATTAATGTATTCATTAAATTCATAAATTAAATATTTAAATAAATTCATATTTTTATCTTAAACAACATCAAATAAAGAATGAAAATTTGAATTATAAATTTGATGAAATTTGCATTATATTGAAGATGGTAATTAATTTTATGGATTTTATTTAAAAATTTTGATGATTTTTTGTAAAAAAATAATAACATTGTTGATATTTTAAGATATAAAAGATTAATTTTTTTTTTAAAATAAAATAAAAGACTAAATAAAATATTGAAGTGTTACATGAAATTAAATTAAAAAACCGCTGAAGCAATTATGTCTAAAAATTATTTGGGTGTACACCCATAAAAATATGAATAAAATATATTTTTAATTTTTTTAAATATATATCAATTTTCACTTAGAAATTTTTTTACGTCGTATGTTTTAAGTGATTTTTTTTTTTTATGATATACTGTATAAGACTTTAAAATATTATTAGATTAATAATTTAACTATTTAATTTTAAATTTTTATTAATTTATTTATAATTTCAAATCAAATATTAAATAGTTAAATTGTTGAGATAATAATATTTTAAAGTCTTGATCATGACATGTCATAAAAAAAAATCAATAAGAACAAGTGACCTAAACTTTTGTAAAATAATTTAAACTAAAATTTGGTAACCAAAATTCATAAAGATCAAAGTTCGAAAAAAAAAAATAAAATACTAAAAATTAAATTTAATATATTTATAGAGATTAAAAATATTATTAACCAAAAAAAAATTAAAAATACATGTAATTTAACTATTTTTTTTCACTTTATTCTTTTCGTTAGTATGTCTAAATATTGCGTCGAACTCTTGTGACCATGTAAAAATTGCTCTATGGTTAAATGTATATCTACAAAGAGGTGAGTTGAATTCTAAATATTAATATAAAAAACAATCAATTATACTAAAAAATAATCAACGTTTAATTATGTAGCACATAGTCTTACTAATTTATCTAAGTTTGTTGGATGTAATAGCTGGGTGTGATGTGTCCAAGATCAATGCTTCTCTCTACTTATTGTAAGGATCTTTCTCTCATCAATGAATGGTATTCACGTTAAATAAAATTACAAATCTAAAATCAATTTTGACAACTAAAACACATAAAAGCTTAAAGTACTTGTTTAGAATTTAGAACGATAAGTTGAGTTTAATTGGGTATTATGTTGTAAAAAATTGGTTGCGAGCCCAATTTAATCAATGTTTTTATTACCAATTTTGAGTAAACCTGAAAAATAATAAACAAATACCAAACTATGAGAGACATGATAATAGTAGGATTTATTTGTCTAACGACACAAATCTCCATTATTCGACATGTTTTTCTTAGATAAAACTGAGATAACAAAACAACATTTATAATCTCATATATAAGTAATTTATTATTGGTAAAAATTTAGAAAAGTAGAAAAAGGAGAAGAAGATAGAAGGTAGGGTTTTTCATATTCATATAAAATGTATCATGTTCACGTATTAATACGGAGAATGATTAATTTATTATAAGAGAAAAAAAAGTAGTTAAAGTAGTGGGGTAAAACCAAGACTATAACTAATTAAATAATAATAAATCAGAGAACAAGTCAAGAGTTATTTTTATAATAATAATAATAGTAATAATAATAATAATAATAATAATTTACTCTAATAATAATAATATTTTCATTTAAAATAATTTTTCACATTTACATAATAACTTATTTAATTTTTTTGAAATATCCTCAAAATTTACAACATATTCATCTTGTGGGTCTTTTCCCCACAAAATTGAGTTTGTAAAAATAAACAAGAAGAAAAATTTAAATAACAATGAAAAACACACAAAAAAATAACATGAAACTTTAAACCGAAGAAGAAAAAAATTATAATCAACGAATAATATTATATGAAAATATTATAACACATAATTTTTTTTCAAATACTTGATATCTATAATACAATCATACTTTTTACGTAGAATATTTAACTATCTAGCAAATCTTTAAAACAAGAGAAATATATAATTAAATATATAAATTTAAATGTTTCTAATTAGTACAATTTGCAAAAAAAAAAATTTGAGTTATATATAATTTTGATCTTTCTCTTCCCGTATAATTATAAACAACATGAGGCTTTTTATTGTTTAATTTCAACCAAATACATCAATTGTTTCCCTAAATATTAATATAAATCTTAAAAGGTGTTTTTTACCCTCCTTTCTTTATTGAATTTGAGTACTTGTTTCTCTTCTTTGTCTCTAATATTGGCTGATTGTAATTTGTTTGCATGGCACGATAAAATACCATTTATATAGAGTTTTTAATATTTCTTATTTTTTATATTAATTACTGTAAATATTTTTAAAGATTACTATCTCTATGATGTAGAAGTGTATAGTTTAGGATTTTTTACAGAGATAAATAGAAGAATGTTAAAATTTTGCAAATCAAATTTATCATTTTTAATCGGTGGACTGTGATTAAACATTAACCATCGTTATACATAAAAAAGAAAATTAACCATTCTATTGATTACAAAATAAATTTTACAACTTTTTTACGCACATTCTATTAATTTGTATAATAATAGCGTGATTTTATTTTACACATGTATTTAATTTCTACAAAAATACTTAAGTAAAAATATCTAATTAATTTATGCAAAATATAATAATTTTAATTTTAATTTTTGTCAATTAATTTTAATTTTTGAGTTTATGTAAAATATAATCGTTTTTATTTTAGTCCATGAAAAAGTTTCTTTCTATTTCTAATGTCTCACACCAATTTATTTATTTTTGTATTTTATAAAGACTAATTGTACATTAAAACTTTAAATGATAAATTAATTAACCATTAAAAAATTAGCGGTCTAAGATATTAGAGACTAATACAAAAATATTTATATTTTATAGAAATTTAAACAAATTTTTTATTTTACAAGAACTAAAATCAAATTTTTTATATTTTCCATCAACTAATTACATATTTAAACAAATACCTATTTAGGATATATTTTTGGTTAAAACCACACTTTTCTTTCATCTAAATATTTAATTGCAACACTACAAAAATTAATTTATTCTAAAACATGAAGCATATTCTAAAATTATCTTTCTTAGAAATCAAAAGGATGATCATATTATATTACTACCTAAATAATTCTTGCATGGTTATAATAATTTAGACACACTATTTAAATATAATTTTTTTAATAAATATTTAGACAAGCTGAGACCTCAAACTTTACTTTGACATCTTGGTGTAATTTGATCCTTTAAAAGTTATATATCACTAAATTATTAGTTGTTTTTTAGTTTTTCTTTTGCTTTTATGTGTGTTCAAATAATATGTTTAAGTTCTTATAATCTTACAAAAATTATTTCTATTTTAGAGATCAAAAATACTTTTTATTTTTTGGGTGTGCAACTAAATATCATTTGCCCACAACTTTAGAGATTAATTATTTGAATCGGATAAGACTATAATAAATGACAAAATTGTCTCTCAAAAGATTTAATACTATTACATTGTTACATTTCAAGTCCGAACTCAAAATTAGAACTTCTAATTAAACTCAAAGAGATATAACCGTGTACACGAGTGAGACAAAAATTACTTACCATGTATTACTAAAACTAATTATTAATTAAATAACACCAAAACTACTTACCATGTACAAATACACAAAAATCAATTTAATTAAATAAATAGGGTTATCTACATATTTAGTCTCACCATTATTATCAATTTACGACATTGGTCTCTCTATTTTAAAATCGACAATTTTGATCCCTCTATCATATTTTTGAACTAAAAAAATGACGATTTGATATATTTTTAATGACATAATATACAATTATATGATATAGAACCATCTAGAAGCATTAATTATTCATATGTCATTAATTAAATTAAAAATATGAAAAATAAAAATAGAGGAACTGAAACTGCAACTAAATAAATAAACACTACTAACGTTTTATCTCAATTAACAAATGTCGATATTATTAGGTAAAAATATCTTATTATAATTTTAAATCCGATATCTCAAGGTTGTGTGTGAGTTTATAATGATATTCCTTTCAAATATCATTTTCAATTTTTAGTTAAAGTTTAATTATTATTTTTACTTTAATATCATTCAGTAATTACTAAGTTAACAACTTACAAAATAATTGTACTTTACATTAATAATAATAATATAATTAATAATTAAGATAAATAATTTAATAAAATAAATTATTATTTTTTTAATTATTATTTTTTTAATTATTATTTTTTTTTAATATGTATACAATTTTTTAAATTTTTTCTAAAGAGTATTCGTTGTGAATAGACGGAAGTATTTCTCATATCTTCTGAAAAAAAAAATAAACAAATACTAGTAATAATCTTACTTAATTTAGGAGGAATAAAACAGAGCAGATATCAAAACAACCACTTCATCGACATAGGGCATCTTCTTTACTTTATGGATTGGTGGGTGGGAAAGACAATGCTTCTTTTACCTCTCCATGTATGCACGTGAGGGGGCTATAAGCGTCTGAAAATGTAGTGGTCCATAACTAGATCTTGAATTGAAACTATTATTAGAACTTGAGTTATTTGATACTCACTCCATTGTATGTCAAATATAAACAAAATATGTGTATTTATATTAGAAAATATAAGTTGATTTCGTGATAGGAGTGAAGTGGTAAGATGACATTGAATTTAATTATCACTTTTAATATTTATTAATAAATTAATTATTAACTTACTAATATTAACTGTTTCAAAAAATCATGTATTTATATTTGGTACATGACCTTAAATATAATTAAATTTAAATATATTTTTTCTATACTGTTGATGATAATTCATTTTATCCTGAGACAAATATTAAAGTTTTTTGGAAACTTTAAAATTAATATCGACGGTTCTCGTAGAAAATCAACAAGTATATCAACTTGGTGATATTGTTTGGGATGAAAATGAGAGATTTAAAGGGCTCCTATAATAGACTAGACTCCTGTACAACAGTGTGTGTTCAATTTTGGTTCTTCAATTGCCATATCACTTACTTTATGCAATAAATAGTTAAAATTACTATCAACGAACTAAATATTTTAATGTAGCATTAAACTTTAACATAGATAAATAAATAGGAATAAAATTCTTTCATAAAAACGAAAATTAAGAAAAGAAATAAAGAGATAATGTTATTGTACGAGTGAATTTCAAGTTTGTTGTTGTTGTGATGTTTTAATCTGAACTTATTATTCTCGTATGCTCCGACTCTAAATAAAGAGTGTACTTGTATAAACATTTTGATGATAAAGTAAAACAAATCAAGTATAAGTAAATAGTAAATAAGGTGAAATTCACTCATACAATAAAGTTAAAGAATTATAAATTTTTATAAACGAATATTTTTTATAAATATTCTAAACATATTTATAAAAAATTATTTATAAATTTAAAAATTAACAATTAAATATATTTCATTCAAACAAAGATAAAATTATAAAAAATAATAATATAATTTTTTTTACGATACTAAAAACAAAATTTTAATATTTGATAGACTAAAAATTTATTCAAATATTTAAAAAGTTATATATTTAAACAAATTAATTGATTTTGTCACGTTACATCTCAACAAATCATCTTAAATAATCATCAAAGTGGATTTGAGATCAATAGATCAAGATTAATAATGACTCTGACTCTAATCTAAATCCTAAATTCGGGTTGTTGTAGTCCTCATGTCATGTCATAACATTGAAGAATTGTCATTTTCTCTCTCTTATTAAATCACGTAACACCATTTCCTGTGGTCTATAGCTGATCGTACCATGTGTGCAACATTAGGTTCGTTGGACCAAATTTGAAAATGAAACATACTTGTTAATTGTATGATAGGAGAAACTCTCTTATGATTATTATACGCAAAAATATATATTAAAATCTTGATTATTATTATAAATAAAAATTAATTATTATTAATTTATTTAATGTTATTATTTTAAATATATATTTTTATTTATTTTAAAAATATTTAATATGGATAATTGAACATTTGACATAAAAAAGACATTTAATAAATTTAAATTGTATTTTATATAAAATTTAAAAAATTAATTATATTAACTAAATGAAAATAATTTATTTATTTATAATAATAAACGGATAAAGAATTTTTTAAATATATAAATGATAAATATTTGTATACGTGTGCTTCCAAATCTTGTATAAAAATGGTGTCACTACTCAATTATTTTTTGTATGAATGATACATAGATATAAATACAAAAATAAATTAAGGATGTAATATTTCAACGGTGGGGGCTCAGTACCTACTCTGTCTTTCTTATATGAAGTTGCCTTATAGAAACAAACATTCATAACAAACAACTTCATTCATTTTTATTGCAACATCAACATGGAAAGCAGCAATGTCAACATTGAATGTGATAACATCCTTACTTGGTTTGAAGATGTATCAAAGAATGCTAGTTCAGTCCAAACTCAAATACTATGCAAGATTTTGAAACAGAACAATGAGGTTGAATATTTGAAAAAATGGTTTGGGAGCTACAATGTTCAAGATATGGATGCATGTGCATTGGAATCTCTTTTCACTAGTGTGGTTCCTCTAGCTTCTCATGCTGATTTTGATCCATTTATCCAAAGAATTGCTCTTTCCTTAAGGTACCTTTATGTGTTATGCTATAATTCTTTTATTCCTTTATAGCTTTCCTCTTTTGGAGATAAATGGGACTCACTATTGAAATTTCTTATACTTTTTATGATGATTATGCTCACCATGATATTAATAGTCAAGATAAATTATAGTATTAAATTATAAATAGTCCTTATATGGCTTTCTCCTTTTGTTCTACCTCATTATTCATGCTTGTTTTTGGCTGTTGGTGGCAATTAGTTTTGAGACACAACTTTGATTCGTGTTAGACACCTCTTAACCCTAAGAGATGTCTAATTAAGAAATTGAGCTCACACTTGTTCTTGGTCGAACACTTCTCAAACACTCAAAACCCTAAATTAGATCTTTTATTTTTAGACAAATAACAAAATGATAGTTCTTATAATTTTTTTAGGTTCATTATCATATATCATTAACTAGTTCTTAGAAAATATATATGCTTCTTATCTTTTGAATTATTTATGTAAGGATTGCATTGTATATAATATTTTCTAGTATTCTATATTTATACATTAACGGTGTTTCCGTATTTGTTAAAATCATTAAGTATTTAGTGTCTGTGTCAAAGTAAGTGGTTTATAGATAATAACAATGTAAGTGAACTAAGTAACACTAAGGTAACATTTTCATGGGCATTAAGTATGAAAATATTTAAGATGAATAAATTAAAGCTGTTTTTTTATTCATAAATTCTAATTAAATCCAAAAAAACCAAAACATGTAGGGTGACTTTTAATTTAAACTTTTTATTTGATAATTGTTTAGTATGTGTGATTTTGATATTAAAAAAACTTAAAATTTTCTCTTAATGTGTAGCTCTGGAACCACAGAAGGAAGACAAAAGTTCGTGGCCTTTACCCGCCATAGCGCACAAACTACCCTTCAAATTTTCACTTTAGCAGCAGCCACCAGATCAAAGTGTGCCTCTACTGCTCTCCTTAACTATTAATGTTTTATAAAAAGTATCTTTAATTGATTATTACAAAGAGATAAATAAATAAAATGATATATAATAAATAAGAAAAATAAATTATTTCATCAAAAACAACAAAATTTATTAATATTTTTTTATATGTTTAAATAGTCATAAGGCTAAATTACATCTGCAGTCACTTAACTTAATTTCAGGTAACGTTTTAGTCCTTTATATATATTTTTTTTCGAGTTAGTCCTTTATTTTAATTTTAAGTGACAATTTGATATTTTATGTTTTAAAATGTCAACAATGTTGTCCTTTTTTTTACAAAAATTCAAAAAAATCATCAAATTTTTCAAACAAAGCCCATAAAATTCATTATCATCTTCAATAAAATACAAATTTAATCAAATTCATAACTTAAATTTTGAAATAAACTCATATTTTCATTCTTTATTTGTTGTTGTTGGAGATGAAAATATGAGTGTATTTGAATATTTGAGTTATGGATTTGATAAAATTTGTATTATATTGAAGATGATTATTAATTTTATGGGTTTTGGTTGAAAATTTTGATGATTTTTTTGAATTTTTGTAAAAAAAAGGACAACATTGTTGACATTTTAAAACATAAAATATCAAATTGTCACTTAAAATTAAAATAAAGGACCAACTCGAAAAAAAATAAAATAAAAGACTAAAATGTTACCTAAAATTAAGTTAAGGGACCACAGATGTAATTTAACCTAGTCTTAAAGAGACTTGTAAAACGATAGAGTTAATCATTACAATATTTTTTTTTAAAGGGACAATAATCAATAATTGCGAAAAAATATCATAGTGATAATTCAAAACTGTTTTTATTTTAATTTTAGAAAATGTTTATTTTGTGTTGTGAAAAGAGCTTTAGTGGCACACATAAATTGTTGGTTAACCTAATTTTAAGCAACACTTTACACATCTATATAAAAATGTGTTGCCAAACAACAATTATTGTAGTGAATATACAATATGATTTTTATATTAAAGTAGTTGAGATTTGATATCAAACCCCATTTAATGAGAAAAAATTTAGTGTGAATTTGATACATGAGCAAGAGAAGGAGGAAGAAAATTTACTATATATGGATCTAATTTTTTAACTTTTTATATTTTATTGAATAGGATTTATCCGACAAAAGAAGGAGGAAGGATTCTTGAATTCATATATAGTAGCAATCAATACAAAACAAAAGGAGGATTAACAGTAGGAACAGCCACAACACACTATTATGCAAGTGAAGAGTTCAAAATCAAACAAGAGAAAACAAAGTTATTTAATTGTAGCCCTTACCAAGTAATTTCAAGTGGTGACTATAAACAAACAACATATTGTCACCTTCTTCTAGGTCTCTTTTTCTCTAATGAAGTTGAATTTATTTCCTCAGCTTTTGTGTATGGGATAGTACAAGCTTTTTGCACTTTAGAAGAGCTTTGGAGGGAAATATGCAATGACATTAGATATGGTACTCTAAGTTCAAAAATAAAATTACCTAAAATGCGAGAAGGTGTTTTGAGTATCATCTCATCGAATTCGAACCCGTTTTTGGCTTCGAAATTAGAAGCTACTTGTAAGGAGTTAGAATTGGTGGATTGGTTTGGTTTGGTTCCAAAACTTTGGCCAAATGCAAAGTACATATATTCCATAATGACGGGTTCTATGTTACCATATTTGAAAAAAGTTAGGCATTATGCAAAGGGGGTGCCATTAGTAAGTGGTGATTATGGTTCAACTGAGAGCTGGATTGGTGTTAATGTGGATCCTATTTTGCCTCCAGAGAATGTTACATTTGCTGTTGTACCCACTTTCTCTTACTTTGAGTTCATACCACTTTATAGACACAAACAAGATTTCTCATTTGTTCATGATGATTTCATGGAAGACAAACCAATTCCACTATCCAAGGTTCAAATTGGACAAGAGTACGAAATAGTTCTCACAACTTTCACAGGTAAATTCTCATTCTTCTTCTCTTCTATGATCGTATATAGGAGAGATCACATTATACATTCGAAATATACTAATGATTTCATTATATGCCATCAAATAAAATATTTTTTTAAATTAACTATTGAATTTAAAGTTATTATTATATTTACAAATTTATGTTTACATATAAAATAATTTTAAATTATTAAATTAAATTTATAAATATAATATACAATAATAATTTTTAATTGAACGGTTTCTTTTAATTAAATGAGTGATCTTAATTTGATCTTCTTTGCATATATTTTTTCTTGAAACCACCAACATGTGATTTATAGTAAATTTCAACATTGTGCTAAGTAGATGCTACGAGGAAATGAATAGGTTAGGTTGTGCTGAGTTTATATATTAAAGTTGGTGTCTGTCTTGTTTATCTGAAAACTTTCAGTCACCCTCACCCGCCTGTATTTATATATATGATCGTGTCGACATAAAATAACACCGAGCGGGAAGACATTAATTAATTGGTATCAAATATGTCAACAGTAACGGGTCATATATCTCTCAATGTACTATCTATGTGGGGCCAAAAATATCCAGCTAGGTCTAAATTTTTCTTTCAATTATTTTAATTCAAAAACATTTAGATGACATGATAAAAGTCTCTTTTAATTTAATTAAAAATTCTTAATTCGAATTCATTTATAATAAATGTTAAATCTTTTAAAAGAGATATTTATCGTTTAATATAATCCTAACCTATTAGAGGAATAATATAAATTAAAAAAAAAAAAGATTATTAGATTGATATTAAAAGTTGGTTTAGAGAGGTTGGATGCATAATTGAAAGGGTTTAATTAAGATAGAACATTTGAATTAGGTATGAAATGGCTAACGGTACACTGACAATTGTAGGTAGAAAAAGATGGGCATTTGTGTATGGTGTACGTACACAAATTGACCGTATAATAGCCACGGTCCCAATCCCGCGGTTATTCTTATGCCTTGGTCTATGACTTTTGGCTTTTGCGTCGTTTTGTTAATTTCATTCATGTTATGTACATGTCAATTTCAGTCTTTCCTCAAACTTCTTAGTATTTGTGTTCAAAATTCTATTCTCCACATTCAGCGTAAATTATTTAATATACACTTAATTTAATAACACTTATATATATATATATATATATATATATATATCCAATCTAAATATATAGATATATATAATTTTAATTTATACAAGCGTCTAAACATGTTGTACCATATCTATATACTTTTATATTGTGTCCTAATAGTACGTATATATATTTAACATATTTCTTAGTATACTTTTGATATTGATCTAAGTTATTCACACACATAAGAACATTTTGTATAGTATTTTCTTTTATATAAGAATTTTGTATAATAATTTATTCATACATCTAACGATTCTGCATATATAATAAAAATTGTTATATTTGAACTATTATAATTTTTCTATACTCATTTAATATTTTTTTTCTGTATCACATCTCTAATATATCGTATATATTTTTTTATTCTCTTTTTTATATCTCTTATGATATCTAATAAGTATGTCAGTGTATCTAAATATTTTTCTATTTAATAATGTATGACGAGTCATAAATATTTAATCACGCACATTAAATAATGTAATAATATATTTTAAATGTTACAATTTTTTTATCCTAACAATATATATATTTTTATTTTTTGCACATTCAAATCAATTCAAAAATAAAATATTGCACAAAACGAAATATCACTGGATGAGTTTAGATATTTTTTTTAAAAAAATATTTCGGATCGGATCAAATTTCTTTTCATTTTTAATAACCAAATCAAACAGAACCATACCGAATCAAACCATATTTATAAATTTTAATATTTATTTTTTACTAGTATTTGATACTGCATTAAACTATTATTTATTAGTTTGAATTAATTTTTAATAGTATTTTTTTTTGTTTAAGTTGATATATATATTTTATTACTATATCGTATGATTCTAATATAATCGATATATTTTATTTTGTAATATTAGTTTTTAATATATATATATATATATATATATAATATTTTGCTTCAAATTTTTTAAATTAATGTAATTTTATAATATTATTATTATAAAAATAATATATTTTAAATTATAATATTCAATTTAAACAAATTAATTTAAATCGATCGATTTTTTGTAAGTTGTTATCCAAACCGAATCAAATCACTAATATTTTAATATTTAAATCCAATTTTACATATTGTATTGATCTCACTAATATCTCGGTATTCACTTTCAGTTCATTTAAAACTTTATTTTCTCTTATTTATTCCTAACATTTTGAACATTTAAAGCTTTTGAAAAATTTATTTTTGCAGGGCTATATAGATACAGATTAGGAGATGTGGTGGAAGTGACTGGTTTCCACAATGGGACACCAAAATTGAACTTTATATGTAGAAGAAAACTTATTCTAACAATTAATGTAGACAAGAATACAGAGAAGGACCTTCAAATAGTGGTAGAGAAAGGTTCACAAGTTCTTAACAAGGCCAAAACTGAGCTTGTTGATTTCACAAGTTATGCAAACATGTCAAACTCAAATCAACCAGGATTCTATGTCATTTTTTGGGAAATCAAAGGAGAGGCAGAGGACAAAGTACTCGAAGCGTGTTGCACCGAAATCGACGCGGCTTTTGTCGATCACGGCTACGTCGTTTCGAGGAAAACCAATTCAATAGGGCCATTGAAGCTTTGTATTGTAGAGAAAGGAACATTTAAGAAGATTTTAGATCATTTTGTTGCAAATGGGGGAGCATTGGGCCAGTTCAAAACTCCTAGGTGCACCAACAACCCCATGCTACTTGAAATTCTTAATGCATGCACCATTAAAACGTTTTGTAGTAATGCTTATGATTCAACCCAACCATGATGCATCATATTGATTTGTTTTCTTGTATTCATTATTTCATTATGGATTTTCTCTTGTGGACATAAGAATGGATTGATTAATTCAGTGCAAGGCAGCTAGGTTTTTCATTATGATGTGACCTATGGACCCCAAAGGACCAGCGATATTAATTATTTTGTAAGTTGAGTTAAATGTTCTATTTCAATTTTTTATAATAATGATGTTATATTTTAATTTACTTTGACTTAAGGTGAATGCTACAGGGATCATTTTAATTGGTGGTTTATTTTAAATTAATATTTAAAAGTTTGTTAAAAATTTAATAAAGATCGATAATATTTTTTAAATAATTTTTATTTTTATTATTGAGACAATAATTCAGTTAAAATCAAATTAAATAAAAATAAATATATTTATCAAAACTCTATTTATCGAATTAAAATTCAAACGTAAAAAATGAGAAGATTTGTTAATTTATACTTTAAATAATGTTGTTAATTTTAGGCATATGGTAATGGGGCGGGTCGGAGGCGGATTTTGCCTCCTCCACCCTCGCATCCGACTAATCGAGTAAAATCCGCATCCGTTTCATAGCAGATGTGAAATTTAAATTCCCGTCCCCGTCCGCAACGTGTTTCAGATTTTCCCGCCCACACGCACCCATCTATATATATAAAATTATAAATTTAAAAATCATATATATTATTTTAATATAATAAAATAATTATTATTAGACAATAATAAAATAAAAAATTATTTTCTATAAAAATAAGATTATAATTTTTAATATTTAAAAAAATATTAAATATATATTTAATATGTATATGTATCGAAAATTCAAAAATTACTATTTGCGGAGCAAATTTGGGTGCCGGGTGGATATTATCACCTCAAACCCGTCCCCACCCTCGAAATTTAATTTTGGAGAAATCTGCACCCCATCTAACCAAAGTGGATTTTCATCACTCAAATCAAACGGATTCAGATGGATATCTACGAATGCGGATTATATTATGATTCCTAGTTAATTTTCGATGAAATTTCAAATGTTTTTTTCGAGGTCATAGACCATTTATAAAGGTGGGAACCACCTTAGATTTTGCCTTGAGGTAGTTGTGAGAGTATTAATGTTTTTTTGTTTTTCAGAATAATAATATTATTATGCAAAACTGAAAAATTGAGTTTTTCCAAATATGTAGATTTAAAAGAAAAATTAAATTTTGAGTTCGTAATATATTTTTCCCTCAAACTTAAATATTGGCTTTTTCAAAATATTTTTTATTTTTAAAAACTTGAAATTGAGTTTTTCAACATATTTTTTTTTTCTCAAAAAGCAATACTTCTTATAAGAAAAAAACATGGCATTTCCCAAAAGCTTAGCATTCAGTTGTTTAAAATTGGATTGTAACACGATCAGAAACATAATTTCGATAATATTTTTCATTTTTTTCAATAGATATTGAGGGTGGATAAACAATAACCTTTTTTGAATTTATTTTGATCCAGTTGAACTAGGTCCAAGTCCAAAAGTACCTTAACCTAACATGGGCTGGGCCATGATAGAGTGATCCAGAAATTTCATTCGGAGTTGTGAACTTTAGCGTCTTTGTTTTCCTCCTCCTTTACACTTCGTTTGGAAAGAGAGAAATAGTGGGAGGGATATACCAATTGAAGTTGACTGGAAAAATGTATGAACACAAACACAACACAACACCACGCCACTTCCAGTTGAGACAGAGTTCCCACCCACCTAACATGTATTTGTATTTGCACCTCCCAGTCTCACTTTCACATTCACACGGTTCATATGTGATGTGTAACAAGAAAAATATTGATTTCGCGAACCATGTAATAACCACATAATTAAATTATTCTCTACTCGAATCTTCTTTCTCTATACAATCAAGTCAAATAAAAAAATAACACCTAATCCAAATTGAATTTCTCTTTCTTTAATTCCTTTCATCTCATGGCACTTGCTTCTCTTTTCACTCCAACTCTCATTCCCCTCCCAACAACCTCAACCTTCTCGAAGCCCCACAGCTCCGTACCTTCCTTCTCCTCCCGAACCAAAAAACGATGTCGTATCGTCCGTTCCGTTGCAGAGGATCGGGAAGCAGTTTCAATGTCAGAAAACAGACGAGTCCTTGAGGAGGGTTCTTCCTCTTCCAAAGCTGACATAGATGTTGCTCGTGATTCTGATGATATCTTCACCGGCCGTGCCATCAATGCCACCATCGTTTTGGGATTTGGGGCTTTTGCTGTCACCAAATTGCTCACTATTGACCATGATTACTGGCATGTTAGTGTCATCAACCATTCTATTTTATATCCAACAAATTAAAAATATCTATCTATTTATTGATAAACATAGTAATATTATTAACACATTCATTGTTGCTGTTTTTAAATACATCAATTTTATTCACTAATTTTTGTTTATATGTTGTGATGGAGAAAATATTTATTAGTCGTAGAGTTGTGCTCTATGCAACATTATTGACATGTGTAGTTAGATTCCATCACTTATATTTTCTTAATTTATTATGAGTGTGTACATGTTAGTGTTAGTGTTAGTGCTAGTGTCATGTCTGATATTCGTGTATGTGTTAATTGTTCATAGGTTGTACCAAATGATATTGAATGAGATAATCATAACTATAATCATATCCTATCTATACAAATAAATATGTCTTCTTAACTTGTTGCTTTGCTTTGAATTTGTGGCTGCGTGTTTTTTTAATTTGGTCATGGCTATAATCTGACATGATCTTTATAGTTAAACATGATACTTCTAAGCTTTTCAATTTGTTGGTTGCAAAAGTAGTCATTTTTTACAATTGATAATAGTAAAGACAGATGGGGAAGATGGTTGAATCTAGTGTATTTTTGGTATTGTATATGGAAGAAGTTGAAAACTAATTAGGGTCTTATAATTCAGGGTTGGACACTTTATGAGATACTGAGGTATGTGCCTGAACACAATTGGATTGCCTATGAACAATCTCTGAAAGCAAATCCAGTTTTAGCTAAAATGGCAATAAGTGGAGTTGTTTACTCAATTGGAGATTGGATTGCTCAGGTATGTTTTTTACTAGCCTATGTTCATGTTGTTCAGGGTTTTTATAACTCCCACTAACCAAAATATACAGTGCTATGGAGGAAAGCCTATTTTCGAGTTTGATCGAGCACGGCTATTCAGATCAGGTCTTGTTGGGTTTACTCTTCATGGATCTCTTTCTCACTATTACTACCAACTGTGTGAGGTGATTATTGTAAATCTTTGGTTTGGAACTGTTAGGTTATTATTATGTGAAGGGTTAAAATTGTTTGCATTGTTTTCACAGGCTCTTTTTCCTTTCCAACAATGGTGGGTTGTCCCTGCTAAAGTTGCTTTTGATCAAACTGTGTGGTCAGCTATTTGGAACAGCATCTACTTTGTAGTGTTGGGCTTGTTGCGTTTAGACTCTTTCACTGACATATATGGTGAACTAAAATCAACATTTTGGCCCATGCTTACGGTACAAAGCTATATTGTTTTTGTTTCTTTATGCTATTTTCGGATGTTATCTGTAATTACTCGCGCATCTTTGTTCACATAGCTTAATTTCATTGTAATGTCTTGGAGATACACATCAAGATCATGTTAAGAATAGTAAGGGCAACTTGTTGGTGCTATAAAGATCCGATAGGATTGAACACAGAAAATTTCTACAATTCAAGGATGAATTAACTATATAATACTTTTGCCCCCCTCAAGACAATTGTTTGAATAACAATTTTTGTTCTGTTTGATTGGATGACTACAATTTCTGTTAGGTACTAGGTTACCAATTGTTAGGACCCTGAAAATTAAGTGAAATAGAAACTGTATTATTAATGGAAAACAAGATGTATTACAGAAGAGAAAACCCATGTAGCACCGGAGCTTTTGCTCCTCAGAGAAGAGATGATAATCTCGCTGCCCAACCTATATGGTTCTAACTGAAAATATACTGAATGTCTCGACCCTTGCTACCCTGTCCTTAATATCTTTATGTTTCCTCACTAACATATTTGCCTCATAAACAAATTGTAATTTGTAACCAATTCTCTATTTGGCCCATTTATTGGTCTAGGGCACAAACCTAGTACCTATCAATTTCACACTAATATTGCTTCACAGGCAGGTTGGAAGCTTTGGCCTTTTGCTCATTTGATTACTTATGGTGTGGTTCCTGTGGAACAAAGGCTTCTTTGGGTGGACTGTGTGGAGCTCATCTGGGTCACAATACTTTCAACGTAAGTTCTCTAGGATTATTTGTCATATCATTGAATTATTACATAACCTTTTTTTTTCCTTCCAGTCAGTGTTAGTGTTTTCATGCCCTTTTGGATGCCAAGTATCTCATACTTGCATGTGATTAATTCTCATTTCAGAAAGGATGTTTGACTTGTTAGAAGTAATAATGCATAGAGAAGAGGAGAAAGGGCAAAACAAAGGGGAAGGAGTTTGCTAGGGTTCAATAAGATTGCAGTTACTAGAATAATGAGTACAGAACAATATAATAAATAAATACACAATAAGCGAAAGAGTAACTATCCTTAAGTAGAGTAGATAAAGACATAGAAGTCCTGTTATCTAACATGACCACGACATTTTAACATGGATGCACACTTTATAAACAGCATAAAATTTGTGTTACATATCGTCATAATTAAAAAGTTGGAAATAAGATTCTAATCCTAATCCTTGCAACATTACACCATCTTGTTTTGTTATTAGATATTCAAATGAGAATTCACAATCCCGAAAATCTGAGGAAGTGTCAGAAACAATGTCATCTACTTCAAGCCAGAACTCTGAGGTAAGAACTAAGCAGACTATTGTATTATTCTTCTCCAATGTTTTAAGGTTTCAGAGGGTCCTTATGATACTTATATCATTAAGTAAAGAGAAAACACTAATCAGCACATTTGAGCAGTAATAATAGTTCATACTTGTTTCAGTGCCTGCATACCTACAAATACGATTCTGAAGTTATGTTTGCATTGGTGGTATACTGGGGAATGAAGTGAAATAGATTGGAATAGAGTAGTTAGGTTTAAAAAGATGGATGTTATTCCATTACATTCTATTCCACTTCATTCCACCGATTCAAACATACTTAGTTGCCAGTGCTTGACAAGATCGGGTAAATCATTCATCCAAACCATGAAGTTTGTCTCTTTTATTGAGCTAATTATTTCTTTTTTTCTTTCTGTCTACTATATTTGGTGTACTTCCAGGAATAAAACGAGAAAACATATGGGAGAAAACTATATAAGTTCGTGGAAGTCACGAGGATCGTCAACCTTGCAAAAGCATTTGATTCCTTGGCTTAAAATTCAAACAATCTGAGTTGATGGTCCAAAATATTGAACAACCTTAGAAAAGTAGGGTTAAAAGTCTTGGTGGTAATCTGATACAGAATACAGTTATACTAGTTGTGCATCCTTTGGCTCCTTATACAAAATTATACAAGTCTAGGTTGTGATCTTTATACATAATACAATTCGTTTATTATCTGTAATTCTGTATAAAGAACATACTATGCTGTAAAATGTGAAAAAGCTCATGTAATTAATATATATTTAAGCATTACATTTACAATTTCAGTCTCTCAACAATTTTTAATTTTCTGCACATAACCAGAAAGTAATCAATCTAAGCACAAAGATGATATTCTGCTCATGTACTATATGGTACAGCTGTATTTGGAATGTGAGATTATTAGGGTAATAATAGGATACTGATCTTCAATAGTGCTATGTGATTACTTGTGTAACAAAAAATGAGGATATTATTTTTTAAAAACAATTAAATAAGTTTTTTATGTGTTGTGGATGTAAAATATTCACAATGACATTCAATGTGAGTAATTCATTTTGTCATACCTTATCATAAAAATGGAGTAAATGGAGTGTAATAACGTAATATGGTGAAATACATGAATCATATTGGATGTGAGTGTAATTGTTTTTAATCAGACAGGGCAAATCTTATTTTCTCTAAAAGTATTTTAATTGTTCTTCAATTTTTAAAATTTTGAATGAATTTTTGCATGTATCGCTAAAATATGATGAAAAGCTCCTCCAAAAAAATTTAGAGTTAAAGAATAATTTAAATACAATTCTTTTAAACGTCATAAACTAAAGAAAGGAGTAACAAAAATATGAATTCAGAAATTAAATTTTGAACTTATTTTTTGTAGATGAAATTTTTAAAATTTTGTAAACATGTATGAAAAAAATCACTGAAAAATATGTTTTGACATTTTAGTATGGATCAAAACTATTTGTATGATAATTTTCAGACTAAATAATGTAATTATTATACCAAAATAAAAATAAAAATAAAAACTTATTTAACTCTTTAAAAGAACACTAAATTTACTAAAAAGGTTATTAGTTAAATGAACTAAACCAAAATTAAAAGTTAGTTATACAACTAAAATTAGAATGAAAAAAATACAGTACTTTTTCTTTTTACAAATAAAAAGTTATCGAACTATAACTCTAATTAAAATGAAATGCACAATCTATGTAAGAATGGAATGAATTATCACCGTGATTTCTAAAAAAAGTGTGATGGAAATAATCTCCTATAAAAAAAATTCCAAAACAACGTTCGAGAGTTGGTGTTTGATTATGATTCTTCTAATTTGTTCTGAACTAGGTAGCGTGCCCATCCAAAATTTATGTATCTTAAGAGTAATGCTTGAATTTATCAACTTTCTGTGTGGAGAATCTTTTGCTCTGAAATTACAAAATTTACACTACATTGATTTCATTTTTTCTTATGTGTTACATTTGATCTCTTGTTACCATACTCTTTTTTTGCTTTCATAATTTCGTTACCTTTTTGCTTGACAATGATAAAAAAAAAAGGATGATAGTTAAAATCAAGATAACAATACATCGCTGAAACTAAAAATTGATAGTGATAGCAGAACAAATTTCCTTTGTTTTTTGTTATCTATTTCATTACTCAACACAAAAATGTTTTTTTCTTGGAGTGGACTTTAGGAGATAAAGATTGTATGTGTTTTTAATTACTAATTGTTTTCTGGTTGGTGGTTTGGGGTGGGGTATAAGAGATGAAGACCACAAACAACTATGTTGCATGTGAGACTTGTAGTAGTTTGGTGTGGTTGCTTGCATATTGATTGCTCACCAACTTTGCATTTATGTGAAGTACTTCTATTGTTCATTGTGATATGTGAAGGAGAGGGAAGTGTTTGGATTTGTTCATATGAATTGTTACAAAATCGAATTCAATAGATACAAATTCTTAGTGTGTATTTATTTTAGACATAAATATCATATTGAGTCCTAATGATCACTATCTAAACTAATGTAGCCAATTACTTTTTTGTCAACTTTGTATAGTAAATATTTTTTTTGTCATTTAATTTCTGATTTGAAGTTTAAACTGTTCCGAGATTTGAATATAAAATATCAATTTATAATTTAGCTATGTCACTAATTTTTACTTAAAAATAGATTTTACTAGTTATGTATCTTGCAGTTCATAGTAAGATTCTACTCACAATTTTGAAAATAGTTGTTAAAATACACCATATGAATCTTCATTGGATAACCATGTTTCCCAAAATGTTAACACATTACTTAAAATGTGATTAATTTAGGAAACAAATAAATTAATTTTTTAAAAACAAACCAGTTATGAAAAATGTATTCAAGAGTGTAAAAAAAATGTGTTTATTAATTATTTCTTAGAAGGACAAATTTGTGCTACAAAAACCATCCACATAGCAAAGTCCATGAAAGAGTCAGATCCATATTGGGTGTATTGACTATTGCAGATGCACCCAAAAACATGTGACCTCTTAATCACAAGGCAGCAACTACAGCTGCTATACCAAGACTTTCCTTCTACAAGATAAGGACCATTGTAGGTCATATCTCTCATTTCCAAAAATAAAATTCATAATACTGTTCACATGGTAGTACCTTAGTAGCTAGCAACTCCATTAATTGTTGCACCAACAATACTCTAGTATTTAATTTATATTTTACAAGGTTACATAACATTTATGCCGTTTGGAACCTTTCCCTACATTGACTTGTGGGACAGTGAGAAGCATATTACCTTGCAATTTTTTAGTAACATAAAATCAACTTGAAAAATATTCACTATTAGCAAATTTTCATAATTTTAAATATGATTATTTTCTATAGAGGTAACACTATCAATTGAGATTGTGAGAATATTTAATTATGACGGAGGCTCCACATAAACAATAGCAGCAACTAGAAAAAAAGGGGGGGCTACACACAATGGCTTTGCATATCATGTAACAAATAGTGTACTCCGAGCACTTAGTAATGGGTGCAAATCGAAATTGATGGGTATTCAGTACATATTTGGATTAACGGTGTCTTTGACGAAATCACGTTAATATCGTGATTTTATTAAAACTCTAAAGTGTAATTTTTGTCAAAATCACAATATGGGTACTATGGTACTTCCAAACTCAGTCCGAGTAAAAATATGCAAATTTGTCAAAAACATAAGGATGCTTAGAAACTAGGCCTAATTAATACAGTAATGCATGATGGCTCATAACTGAGCAAATTCAAGGATGAACTGCTGCTGGAACTGGAATCAGAACCACACCACCACTGCTAGGAACTGGAACCTCAAAACCAGGATTTGGGACAAAGGTGTCATCACCACCTGGAACATAACTGCTACTAGGTGGTGATGATCCTTCTCCCGTTCCTTCTCCTCCACCGCCACTACCATTGTCTGGATTTTGAGGTGTAGAATCAAACAAAGGCGGCAACCCTACTCCCCCGAAGTTTGGAACACCATCAAAATGGAAAAACCATTGAGGCTCTTTCTTGTCATTGATGTTTGAGTTATTTGGAATAATATTGCGTGCTTGGCAAGTAATGGAAAGTAAGATTTTGGTGATGAGAATTAGTGTAAGGAAAGAGGAAGGTTTGTAAGCCATTTTTTTCACAAGACTTGTGAATATTGAGATGAGATTTTGTGTTTGAAACTAGAAGATAGTGGCTGCATTTTATATAGTTCCAAAATGTTCTGTTGAGTTTGGTGTGAAATTTTGCGGTGAGTTAAGTGTTTTTGTACAAATGCCAATAGCATTGCATTGGCAAAATGACTTGTATGCATGCAGCCTCATATGGTGGTTGATATTTTGTGGCTCAGTGAAATGCAGTACAGTACTTTCTTTAAAATGGTAAGTGTTATTTTGGCCTAACTTTAATTACATGCTATTTGTAAAACAAGGTGTCACCACTCACCAATTTTATAGCGGCTACTAAATGAAGCCTTCACATGGTAAATCTATATGAAGAAAACTATGAATTGCTTCTACTTCATTCTTAATGTTGTCTCATTTTTAGAACAGTGGTGAGATGCTGCAAATTAAGACGGAAGTCCAATGTTCGATCTCTAACAAACTAATCACTAACATGGCTATAAAAGAATGTCTTATATTATATCATTCTTGATTTTAATTGATCATCGTTTACTAAACGTAATTAACCCCAAAAATTCCTTCTTGAATTCACTGTGTTGCTATAGGCATTACAACAAAGAGTTCCAACATGAATAAACAAAATTCAAAAGTTAGGCCTTTCTTCAGAAAATCTAGGAAGTTGCACCAATGAGTTTACTCGGGTGACACCCTCTAGACCTAACCAGTTTTGATCTTCAGCTGATGATGTTCCATCTTCAACATCAACAGATTCTCCTCTTCCTCCTACACATGTTTCGTTTTGTTTTGAGGTTCTGACAGTGAAGTTCCTTTGCAGTGACGGCTCGGACTTTTGACCATCGCCTGACTCAACTGAATTACCCGAATGGTTGTTGCTTTGGAAGGTTGCGGAAGAATAGCATTGTTCATCACAATCAGATTCTAAGTCCATTTTACCATCCAAAAATAGGCACACAACAGCACAGTCATCCATTTTTGAAGTTGGATATTTAAGTTTCCACTCTCTCGCTGCAGATTCCACCAGAACCCTTGCTGCTGATGATCGACTCGGCGCTGATGATACTATCTCCACCACCTCTTCATTGCTCAAAACATCCCAAACCTGCACAAACACCAAAAGAAGACACGAGGTTTGAACACTAACATTAAACTTCTTAAAAGAAGACCCTGTCCTTTAATTTAATTTAAAGTTTGTAACGAATCATATATCTTTTTTTGTGTCAAATTAGTCCTTTGTTTCCAAAATAACCAAAAACAAATTGAACAGCCAAATAATTAATAGATATGAAATTGAAATTGAAACTGAAACTTCTTACTCCATCCGAGGCGAGAACAATGAACTGATCTTTATCTGTGAGAAGCCGGTGAGAAAATTCAGGTATAGAAATCACACCATACTCCTTCAAGCAAAAATCTCCAAATGCTCTAGCCATTGCTAATCCAGGTGCATCATCAAAAGGTAACCACACTCTAGGAACTTCTGGCTCATCTTGCAATGCAAATACCCTACCCTTACACCTTTTGATTCTTTCTGCTTCTCCTGTAACAACATTTTTACATCAAAATTTGAAAACATTAACAACAAGCTTAAAAACATAGATAGGATGAATGATGATGTTGTATGACAAACTTGGCAAATCAGGTTTCAAATCAACGGTCAGCTGAATCGCCACCATCAAGTCATTGCTATCCTTGGATCCCATGACTGCTCTCGAATCACCAATATTTCCCATGAACAAATTTAAACCCTGAAAAGTGAAGAAAATAAGAAATTGTTAGAACAGAAACCCCGGTTCAAATGAAAACAAATGCATGCGATAAAACGCAAACAAAGAATACACAAGATTTTATAGTAGAGTTTGGTCAATTGTGCCTATGTCTCCAATTGCAGAATGACTATACCTTTGTGCTATTGTTCAAAGTTAGGATTACAAATTATAACATGTGTTTAAATACTACGAGTTAGTTTACAAGATTACCTAAATTGCTCGAGCAACCTGACTCATAAAAGAAGAAAAATTCATAAAAGAAACAAAACCAAGAGGATAGATGCTTCTCTTTGAACTACCTGCTTCACTACAGACACAGCTGTGCTCCCACTACAAAAGCAATCCAAATTTGCATGAGACTTCAGCTCTTTGTCCATAGCCTTGTATGACTTCATGAAAGCTTCTCTCCACATAGAATTCACCTCATCCTCAGCAGACAAATCCTTCTCAACTTCTCCACTTTCATCCTTTATATCCCTCTTAAAACAAGCTTTACCAGAGCCATTTCGCCTCGAATCCAAAAACGAAAGTAATTTTATTGGCAAGGCGTCCCTAACTTTGCGCGCGACAAGGTGTCCATGTGGACCATGGCCATCAAATACACCACAAAAAACAACATCTTCTGACATGAAATCCTAAAGAAAACAAAGATCAAAACTAGGATGTTAATTTCATTCAATGAGAATCAAACATCATCAGATCAACCATAACATGAAAATACTTACTTCCCATACAATCATGGCATCTTGATTGATACCCTTACGACCCTGCTGTGTAAATATACAAGATGACCGACTTTTTCCATTGCTGCATATTCTGTTTGGTAAAGATTGTAACTTTTGCAAAGAGACAACATGATCAAAAGTGGTGTCTTCATTACTTGTTGAGACACAACACCCCATTTTATCAGTTCCAAAATGAATAACACGTTAGATGAAAATAATCATGCCATGTTCTTTGCTTTTTCACTATAGATCTCACTTGAAACTATGAGATTCCAATTTCCAAGTATAGTCAACTGAGTAAGCTATCTTGATTCCAAAGATTCTTTCATTGTAGAAAGTATTAAACAATTTTCACCTTGTTGCTGTTGAAAACTAGAATCTTTCTTGCTTGGTCAAATGCACAATTTGCCGGAAGCTACATGAATGGATAAGGAAACCGGCTGAAAGAAAAAGATACATGAATTTAATATTAATACATTAGGTATATGAAAGGATCAAGCCTTTATCTAAATGTAATAAACAAATTACAAGATAAGAAAATGGTCAATTATATGAATATAAAAGTCTTATTCATGTGAACATGCAATAGAATATACTAAAAATCTGTCTGATTATTTGTCCTTCCCTAGAATTGACATTGACCTCATCGAAATGAAGAATTTGAGATAAATTAAATCATTGAAGTGTGCAATAAAACTTTGAAGAAAACAAAGACAAAGAAAGAAAACACAAATATATACCTTTATGGAATCCAATATCAAATTAATATCAAGGTCATTGAATCTCTAAATGCAAAACAAAAACACACATTTGAAATATTCAAGTTTCCTCACAGAAGTATCTAAAGTGTTTCTTCTATCTACCATTCAACACTTGCATAGAAACAACATCTAGAAAATAGAAAACATACAAGAACAAAAGTTACAAAACTAGTATTAATTAATACACTTGAATAAAGTAACTAACCCAAATGAGATTGAAATCTGAAATGGAATAAATAATAGCTATGAGAAAAGAAAGAAAAAAAACATTTATTTATTTAGTTAAAAACAAACTTGAAACATGAATTTTTGTTTTCTTTCTAACTCTTGTTTCCTGGCTTAATCTCTGCAACAAAGTAGCACAAAATACAAACTCTAGTTCCGTGTAGCAGAGAAATACAAAGTGAAAAAGCAAAAACAGAAAAAGACGAAAGAAAATGTGTGATTATGATAATGTCAACCGAGAATCAAAGAGGTACCCGACAAGACAAACAACATTGGTAGATCAATCAAGTAAGTGTGTTACGTAATCATCATACTAACTAACCACCAAAACAAAACAAAACAACAAAAGTCGCAATAGTATACCAATGAATGAGTGATAAAAAAAAAATTAAAAAAAAAAAAAGATGAGGATCAAATCAACCAAAAACAAAAATAATAATAACATATTGTATCAGATAAAATGAAGTAAAAAATAGTTTAAGAAAATGTATGAATCCCCTACATCAGTTGTAGAGGATTTAAGTCTGATTTCAAATGAATGGAAATATTTAAGAAACTCTCCAATAACTGAACCTTTCAATACATTGAGAAGAGAATGACTTATAATAAGAATCTAAGTACAAAACACTTCATGTGTCTCAGTATTTGACATAACATGAGATTGACACATATGATTATATTTAGGATTTTGTCTTAATAAAAACTTAACAGAACATACCAACAATAGAAAATATTAAACATGCACTATATTATAGTGTAGAAGAAAACAATGATTTGAATGGTGGTTCAAAAATGGAAAGATTAAGGTGAAGATGGAGAAGTAGAAGTAGAAGTAGAAGTACATTGGTTAGAAAAAGTAAGGAAGAGGATGAGGATGAAGATGAGAGTAAGGGAATGGGAGCAGGAAGACAGAATTAGTATTAGTAATAAGGTGTGTGGTGGGTCATGGGTGTTGTGTGGAAGAAGAAGAGTAACAAAATTGTGTGAATTTATTAATTGCAAAAGCAGTGAGTGAGAAAGACAGGAGTAGGAGTGAGTGATAATAAAGTAGAAAAACTAATAAATACTCCTTATCTCTCTCTCTACTGTCTCATCTCATACACTCTTGCTCTTCTATACATTTTGGAACAGAATAGATGTGACACATGGATGATTTCATAAAAAGAAAGATAGAAATAAAATAAAGGTTTGAATTAGTGTTGAAAAATATAAAGTATTATTATTACTTTAATATAATTAACAAAAATATTATGGTTTTAAATATAAATAAAATTTAATTGGTTGTGTCGTATTTAATATTAAAATCTCTAAATTTATGTAGAGTATTCTTTTTCTTTTCATTTGTTGTTGAAGGGTAGTTTAAGGTTATTTTTTGGGTATAAAATCACTTAAACAATTTACTTTTTAGTGTAGCATATTGATTTCCGCAATATTTTAGTTTTTTTTAAGTTTTTATTTCATGTGGTTGTTGAAATCTTCAACAATGAATATTTAGTGGATATTGTATTTTGAATAAGTGACTTGTAGAGGTTATCAACAAATTCAACATCCTCTTGACTTTACATATGACTTGTCATCAAGTAATTGAATTGGCCAAGTCAAATACCATATCTAGTCAACATGAATCATTATTAAAAAATATTTTTTCATAAATAGATGAGATTAAAAATTATAAATCTTACGTTATTTTTTATTATTGATCATATGTAAAAGAAATTAGTTCGGTTGTTTGGATTAAAATTTGATTTGGTAATTTTTCATTTATGTATATAGTTAGCTTGTTTTTTTTTTCCTTATTGATTTCAAAATATGAATGGGAAATATTTCAAACCATGATGAATTTGATTGTCCTCTTTTCATTTATAATATTTGATGGTTTCTTTTTTTCATTCTGTATGTTCTCAAAAACCCATAAAATACAACTCATTGACAAGTTTAGAGGGCATTCAGGGTAGAAAAATGAGCTACCTTAGTATTTGAATAAAGCTAATTTTTCTGTATAAAAAAATTAATTTATAGAAATTTTATTTTTCAATAATTTCTTTTATTCTCAAAGAAAAAAGTTTTAATGAGAGACTATTTAGTGAACTCAATTACTTTTTGTATTATTTTGAGAAAAATAGATAAACTCAACTAATTTTCTTAAAAGATGGTGAATCACTTTTTTTGTTTATATAAGATACTACATGATACTGAAATTGGTAGTAAAAATGAATGGAGATTACTTTTCTCTTAGTTATGAATTCGATTTATGTAGAAGGCAAAAACTGATTAATTCCTAATTAGAGGACTTGTGCAATGTTATATCGGTTTTTTTACAAAAAAAATTCATAAATATCTAATTTATTTTAGTCAAATCAAAACTACCAATCTCGTCCCAAATTCAAATACCTAAACCAACATAGTTTGTATGGCGAGAGAAGAGCATCAATATTATATTTCAATGGACTCATAGATGGTTTGATCCATTGTAAAAACAAACCAACGTTACCTTTGGTATCACTATATTAATTCCGAACCAGTTGAGCCAATCGCCACCCAACGTTACCTTTCTCATCGAATGTGTGCATCATGGGCAAACACACGGTTGGGACAGATTGATGCACCAACAACAGAAGCTGCAACACAACCTACAAACCACTTTTTACCCAACAAAGTTCAATATTAGATTGTTAATGTAATCTAAATACTTAATTTTGTTAACATGTCAATTACTTGCATTAGATTCCAGTGATAAATATTTGGTATTTAATTTGAGGTAAAGTAGTTCGGAGTTTTTAAAAGGACATTTAGAAAAATGGAAAGTTTTACCTCTTATTCACTAAATTATACCTTGCTCCCACTTAAAAAATAAATTCAATTTTAACATTTTTAATTTTAAAAAACTCAAATTTTAAACTTTTCAAAATACATTTGTATTCTGAATTTTTTTAAGTTATTCAAAACACAATGTGTTATGTAAAAATTTATTAAAAAAAAATTCAAACGTAAAGTTTGAATTTTTTAAATACAAATTTGTATTTTGAAAAAATAATAAAAATACAAAGTTGAATTTGGTGGAGTGAAAAAACATATTATATTTTTTTTAATAAAAAGAAAAATAAGTAGTTTAACTAAAATGTGGGGTAGTGGGGTATGAGATACAAAATTTTAAAAATATGATACTAATAGGTCTCAATGTTTTAAGCTATATTTTTAAGTGGACCCAATAAATAAATATTTGAGGGAAGCAACAATTGGGCCTTCTTCTGTCTATAAAATATTGGAAATTATAACATGTACCTCCCATTTTAGACTCCTACCCCACAAATGTAATGAATTGATATATTTGATTTTATATAAATATTAAAAGTTGTTATTTTTATTTAAAATATCATTTTATTTTTCTGATACATAAATGAGTGTTAACTTTTTTTTTTATTTAACCAGAATTTTTTTTTTTGATACAAACCTCTTTACCTTCAAACTAATTTAAAATTTTTTAAAACTATCAAAAAATTTAAAAAATATTTTTGATAACTACCAACAAACTTGAAACCATACATTTTTGATACGCGCTTTTTCAAAATTTTATATCAGAAATTTTATAAAAAAAATTCTACTAATTACTAAAAATCTTTTACATATTGAAAAATTTAGATTGATTGATCCAAAAAATTTCGAATGATGAAAAAAAGATAAATTTAAATGTATAAAATAATAAAGAATTTCAAAGGTAAAATTGAAATTCTAAAATTTTTGTAGGGTATGAGAAAAATAGATAAACTCAACTAATTTTCTTAAAAGATGGTGAATCACTTTTTTTGTTTATATAAGATACTACATGATACTGAAATTGGTAGTAAAAATGAATGGAGATTACTTTTCTCTTAGTTATGAATTCGATTTATGTAGAAGGCAAAAACTGATTAATTCCTAATTAGAGGACTTGTGCAATGTTATATCGGTTTTTTTACAAAAAAAATTCATAAATATCTAATTTATTTTAGTCAAATCAAAACTACCAATCTCGTCCCAAATTCAAATACCTAAACCAACATAGTTTGTATGGCGAGAGAAGAGCATCAATATTATATTTCAATGGACTCATAGATGGTTTGATCCATTGTAAAAACAAACCAACGTTACCTTTGGTATCACTATATTAATTCCGAACCAGTTGAGCCAATCGCCACCCAACGTTACCTTTCTCATCGAATGTGTGCATCATGGGCAAACACACGGTTGGGACAGATTGATGCACCAACAACAGAAGCTGCAACACAACCTACAAACCACTTTTTACCCAACAAAGTTCAATATTAGATTGTTAATGTAATCTAAATACTTAATTTTGTTAACATGTCAATTACTTGCATTAGATTCCAGTGATAAATATTTGGTATTTAATTTGAGGTAAAGTAGTTCGGAGTTTTTAAAAGGACATTTAGAAAAATGGAAAGTTTTACCTCTTATTCACTAAATTATACCTTGCTCCCACTTAAAAAATAAATTCAATTTTAACATTTTTAATTTTAAAAAACTCAAATTTTAAACTTTTCAAAATACATTTGTATTCTGAATTTTTTTAAGTTATTCAAAACACAATGTGTTATGTAAAAATTTATTAAAAAAAAATTCAAACGTAAAGTTTGAATTTTTTAAATACAAATTTGTATTTTGAAAAAATAATAAAAATACAAAGTTGAATTTGGTGGAGTGAAAAAACATATTATATTTTTTTTAATAAAAAGAAAAATAAGTAGTTTAACTAAAATGTGGGGTAGTGGGGTATGAGATACAAAATTTTAAAAATATGATACTAATAGGTCTCAATGTTTTAAGCTATATTTTTAAGTGGACCCAATAAATAAATATTTGAGGGAAGCAACAATTGGGCCTTCTTCTGTCTATAAAATATTGGAAATTATAACATGTACCTCCCATTTTAGACTCCTACCCCACAAATGTAATGAATTGATATATTTGATTTTATATAAATATTAAAAGTTGTTATTTTTATTTAAAATATCATTTTATTTTTCTGATACATAAATGAGTGTTAACTTTTTTTTTTATTTAACCAGAATTTTTTTTTTTGATACAAACCTCTTTACCTTCAAACTAATTTAAAATTTTTTAAAACTATCAAAAAATTTAAAAAATATTTTTGATAACTACCAACAAACTTGAAACCATACATTTTTGATACGCGCTTTTTCAAAATTTTATATCAGAAATTTTATAAAAAAAATTCTACTAATTACTAAAAATCTTTTACATATTGAAAAATTTAGATTGATTGATCCAAAAAATTTCGAATGATGAAAAAAAGATAAATTTAAATGTATAAAATAATAAAGAATTTCAAAGGTAAAATTGAAATTCTAAAATTTTTGTAGGGTATAGATATAAGGTGGTAGCCCAAGATAAAATTTCCTAAAATGTTGAGTATGAGAGAGTTTTTCCAATCATATGGTACAATCTCAAAACTCCTCCAATACTTAGAGTAAAAGAAAAGAAAAGAAAAACTTCTAAAAAATAGGGTCACCATTAATAAAAAAAAAACAAAAAAAATTAAATTTTGATCATTAGTATAAAAAAAAATTGACATCATTTACTGTTATTATTTCTAATATATTATTTATTTATTTCAAAAGTATTTAATGCATATAATCAAACATTTAACATTAAAAAAATAATTTAATAAAATTGATTTGTAAACATTAATTATGTTTAACTAATTTTTATATAAATAATAAAAGTAATATTTTTCTTTATAATAATATTGAGATAAATATTTCTTTTTGTCAATTTTAACTTTCTTTAAACTAAACAAAAGAATTTGTCTAAACTAATCAATTAAAAAATATAAATATTAACTTAAAATTATTCAAAAAATTTACACTTTCAAACGATTTAAAGTATTAATCTACACATAGTTAATGTTATTTTGAATTTAGAAGTAGAGTTGAATTATTGAATTTGATTTGTTCCATCACAAGAAGTCTATGATGACACGTTAGAACATGGATCTATACCTTACAAACCATTGGTTGCTTTCTCATCCAAAAACCAAAACCAAAGATAAGACGATAAGCCCACGTGGCAATAACCCAATACTTGTTCCAATTCTTACAAACACATCACAAAATCTCTCTCTCCCACTCTCTCTCTCTCTCTCTCTCTCTCTCTCAACACCACCATGGCCTCTCCAACACTCATAACTCCCACATCCACACCCAAATCTCTCCCACCCATCAAAACCAAACCAACCACCATCTCCGTCACCTTAACACCAACCACCACCACCACCACCGTACACCAACGCCGGCGTGAATTCCTATCTACCACCTCCTCCATCATCGCCACCACATTTGTCATCCACGTGACCCCTGCATTTGCTGCTACAGATGAAGAGTACGTGAAAGAAACAGAGGAAGTAATAAGCAAGGTGAGAACAACCATAACAATGGATAAAACTGACCCAAATGTTGCTTCTGCTGTTGCTGATTTAAGAGATAGTTCAAACTCTTGGGTTGCTAAGTATAGGAGAGAAAAAGCACTTCTTGCAAGAGCTTCTTTTAGAGATATGTATTCTGCACTAAATGCTGTTTCGGGTCATTATATTAGTTTTGGACCAACGGCTCCTATTCCTGCTAAGAGAAGGGCAAGGATTTTGGAGGAAGTTGAAGTTGCTGAGAAATCACTTAAAAGGGGAAGATAAGGAGATAACAAAATAACCACTTATGCTCTCAGCTAGTGTACTTGGAGGAAAGGAATTTTTGTTTTCATTCCTCTGTTTCTATTTTTAGATTCTTGTTTTTTTAATTTGGTGTTTTTGTATTGTTGTATCTATCCAAAACTTAAATTACATTATGAGGCTTACTTTTTATGTTAATAATATAAAAGGAGAAGATTATGCATATAATTGCATACATTAAAAATAGGTTTTTTTTAATGTGGAAATTAACTAATTGTGTGTGTTTTATAGCATTGTGTTATTGTCTATGGTTTGGTTATTTGAGTGGTTCAACTAAAAACATTTGAACCATGATCAGAAGTTTTGCCAATTTCTGTTTAGTTTTTCAAAATATTGATTTTGAGTGCTATTTTAAAAGTTCTATGTTTCACATTGTTTGAGGTGAAACATGGTGTTGATCTTGAATGAATAGTTTTTTATTTTATTTAAATCGAGTTGAAGTTAACTGATTTATGTTTCAACACATTATCTATTAATGAGATAATTTTACTTTAAAAGAGAAAATTATATTTATAGTTTTTTAAGTTTAATTCAATTTTTGTTTAAATTTTTTAAGTTTATTTTATATCGATTTAGGTTTTTAAGTTATATTTAGTTTGCATCATTAATTTTTGAAGTTTGTATCATGAGTCTTTTATCTCAATCATCGACAACAATTAGTTTAATTGAAATTTTTTAATCATTTAGTTTAATTGAAATTTTTTAATAATTTAAAATTCTACCAAATATTGCAATAATATGTTTCTCACACTAATCATTTTGAAAACATTTATTAAAACTTATAAATGGTCTATATATTTTTTATTTTCTCTACAACAATTTAAACATGTGTATAATTTTAAAAATAAGATAATAAATGTCTATCTACATAATCAATATATTTAAATTCCTTCTTATATAAAGTAGGTTGAACAATCAACTTGTTATATTGTTTTGATTAAATTTAACATTTTATGATTCTAATTCAAGAAAAAAATTAAACTTTAAAGACTACACATGTGTAGTTTATTATATCTTAAAAACTAACATTGTAAACGAATATAGTTTAAAGGATCGAATTGAGAAAAAATAAATTTAAAAGAAAATTGAACTAAATCTAAAAGACTAAAAATGTATTTTTTTTCTTCTTAAAATGAGACATATTAATCATCTAAATAATATTTGAGAGATGTATTAATGTATTTTTCAAATTTAAATAATGTTTTTTGTGAACTTTTAAATAATATATATGTATGTTGATGATTTATTTATGAGAAAATTGCATTTATTTCCCCTGATGTCACCATAAATGACACTAACACTCCCTCTAGTTTTAAAAAAACACACACATCCCCTATGTTGATTAAAAAAAATATTATGCATAACATTTGTTATTTGCTACTATTTCAATTTTATCTGTCATTTATCAACAACAACAAAAACTAGAATAGACACTCTAATTGTGTTACTAAGAAAATAGTCTTAGCGAAAACTCTAGTTGTGTCATCTAGTAAATGATATGGAAAAATGTAAGTGTGACAAAAATATTTGATACAATTTTTGTAGTGAGCTGGGAGGTGAGTGATTTTTCAAAATTAGAGAGTGTGTTATTGTCATTTAAAGAGAAATAAATGCAATTTTTCTTTTATATATTTTTTTAATATTAAGGACATAGTAATTATATAAATACAATACATACTAAGTTTTGAGGAAGAAGGGGTTATGTCCCATATTGACCACCCTTCAGATATACTACTTTCAAAATTTACACACTAATTATTAAAAAAAATGATGGATTTCGGTTGAATTTGCACCATAACCTTAATTTTTAATCCATGCAATTCATTTTTATCATTCACAGTTTTATTTTAATATTGCATTAGAGATAAGAAATATGAGATACACGTTTTATAAAATTATATTCTCAAAATATTCATTGAGTGCAACAACCGTGTAATGTTAGTGTAAAAGAATTTTACACCGACAACTAATATAAATTATTTTTATTTTTATTTTTATGATATACTGTTAAAGTGATTGAAATAATGTAATTTGGTGAAATACATAGTTGCTATTAGATATCAGTGTAAATTGTTTTACGTCAAATGCGTATATATCATTTCTTATATTTATTTAATTTAATTACTTAATTTTATCATTAATCAATTAAAACTACTAGTTAATTGAGAAATAACTAATATAATTATTATTAGAAAAATACTAATAAGTGTCCAATGACACTTGTTAAGGAATCAACAAAAACTTAAACAAAATAAAAAAAAAATAAAAAAAAAAACCAAACTCTAATGCAAAGTAGCATTTCATGTAATAATTATGAGTTTTAATATTTAAAATTAATTAGCTATTAAAATTCACTATTTGGTGATCTATAGGTTAAAAAAATTGGTTGGTGAATGACTTCAAATTTAATTGTTGCTTAATGGTTTTCAATGACTATTATACAATATACAAGTAACGGTGATTTTCACCTCTTGATGATTGAATAAGCCTATAAATAACTTTTGGTGCTAAAGCTTGTTTTCATCATCCATTCAAAATGTATCCCATTTAAATTAGAGAGAGTAAGAGATTGAAAAAACCAAAAATATAAACTCACAACAATATAACAATAGTTGGCTAGAGGTTTTTGATTGTTATTAGAAAAATATGATAAAATGATATTTGATCTAACAGTTCCATTATACAAATTAATTGATGAAAGACTCTTATTCAAAATTGACTTCCAATGCAAGTTTTCATCTAGGAGTTAAACATACACTACTTTATACTGGTAAGTAAATTAATTCAAAAAGATCAATTAAAGTCAAAGTGAGTTTGGTAAGTTCTCTTGCGTACGTTGAATAAGAATACGAGACTCTGTCAAAAAACAAAAAAACAAAAAAACTTAACAAGACAGTGTTACTTGTACGGCTACACAACCCAGCCCATAGTTGCAACCGCAAATCATGGACACAATGTTTTCACGAGTCATTAGATAATTAAGCCCACGGTGTAACATGCATGTTGGACCAAACATTTCTTGGAATTTTTTATGGAAAAATTTCTCACTATTTGTTTAAAGTCACCACAATATCTAATCCGGAATGCTAATTGTTAGGAAGAATGAAATAGTGACGAATTAAATTTTTTTTTTTAATTATTTGGTTCACATAAAAATGAGACTCTAGTAATATAATTTGCCCAATACATAAAATTTTTTGACAAAAAGCTGTTTCAACAAAAGTGACTAACGAAATAATTTGATTTATATATTTCAACACTTACCTATTATGATGTTTGTCAAATACATAGAGTAACAATACATTACTCCTTAAAAGAATACCACGTTGTTATCAAATTATAGCATACAATTAGCTTTTCAACAAGAACCACACCCTAAAACTTTTTCAACAAATTTATGTGATCCATCGATTAATTAGGCTCTTTCTCCCTGCCCTTTCCTTGCCAATAATCCATCTCCAATCTTCGTTCTTGTCTCTGATGGAGTCGAATTTCTCCACCCCTCCCTATATATATATAAATAAATTTGAAAATTATATTTATTATAATTCTTAAATTATTATAACTAACATAATTAGATTATAATTATCACAGACATAACAAGTATCAACATTTTACACCCACTCATAACATTAAATATTAGAGGTATCTTAAAGTTAGAATTTTTCTTGTCAAAATCAAAACACATTCGGACAGATTGTAAATAGAGTTGAGTATTTAAGTTGCATTTTTCAATTGGTGGCTCTACAGAGTGGTAGAGGAATCCCACCATGCGTCACCGAATTTGATGGCAGGTACAATTTTGGCTAGTTCTCTGCACTACTTTTCTATCATGTCTCTTTAATGAAAAATTGGTTGGCTCTGGCGACCTTGCAGAGCAAACAAAATCTCCCTCAGTCACACTGTCGAACAAACAAACTTTGTACAACCAGCTCGCTTACGAGGAAAATATTTGATATTCTATACCAATAGACTCGTGACATTCATGTACTGAGTCGTAAAATGAGCCACGTTAAGAAAGCCCAAACGCATTGGGTGGCCTACAGGGCCCCAAAGAGCCATTTCCTCGGCACTTAATAGTGCTCGCAAAAGACATCCTATTGTCAAGGCGGCCAAACCCCCGAACCCAAGCCAACTAAAGAGGAGGTTGATAGACTTGCTGAAAATGGACCATTTGACTTTCAGCTAGGGATGGAAGTTTCAGCAAAAAAATATGGAAATCAATGTTAACCAATAGAAATGTAAAAGTCCAAAAATAAGGAAGAATAAAACTATCAAAATTATGATCAAAGAATTACACATTCGAAGACCCTTGTTACTCATATAAGCACACTCATACATGTTCCTCATCTTTTTGCAAAAATCAAGCTTCGGGGTTGTGGAATGGTACTCGATTCATCATTACAAAAATAGACAAATGTGTACTTGAAGGACTGATTATATATGGAAGTAACATTGGAAATAAGGTGTTTATACATAAATTATCGTTGATACTCTCCGATCCAAGAGTTTGTTTCAAATTTCAACGAAGACAATTTCCTTTGGTGATTTCATTTGCAATGATTATAAATAAAAGTCAATCTTTAAAGCATATTAGAGTTTATCTTCCACAATTATTTGATGCTATTTCAAGAGTCATATCACGAGAGGTTGAAGATTTTAATTGTTGATGATAAAAGAAAAGACTGAAACATTATTTTTTATGTATTTTATAAAGAAGTATTTTAAAGAATTAAGTGATTATGAATTATATTAAAGCAACTTTCATTTTTATTCACATACTTTTATTTTGTTTTGTATTTAATTAAATACTTATATTAAACAAATAATTTTTAACATATCGTCACTTACCATATTGAGGACTGGTAAAGGTCTAGTATATTCCTTAATTTAACAGAGCGACTCTTAATTCTTTTGTCCATTTCGAAGGGTTAGATTAGTTCTTTTTAAGGCTGCGTACGTTCGTGAACAAAGAATATAAATCCATGCTACCTAATTACCGCCGAAAGACATGGACAAATAGGACCAAACTCTTTATAGAAACATAATTATAGGCTGCTCTTGTATACTCCCTCTTATGTCAATTATAAGAAGAAAAAATCGTGAGTATAAAAATATTTGTTTATTATTATTTAAATATTTTTATAAATATACTTCATCTGAAATATAAATAAAAATACTAATTAAAAAATTAATATATTTAATTAAAAATTAAAATTAAATAAATTAACTTTTCAATTATGTTTTTTAATTATATTTTATTTCAAATTCAAGAATAGTATTTTCGTAGAGAAGTTTAAGACATTAAACATATCGACTATATTTAAAAGATAAATATTAAATAAAAATAAAATTTTATTTAAATAATAAATACATTTAAAATCAATAATTCTTTTTTATAAATAAAAATAAAAATCTTCAATTTTTTATAATTAAGAGCGAAGGCAATAGTATGAATACATTTAAAAAGTCTTTTTCTACTCTTAATTTCTTTGCTTGAATCTTTTATTTACAAGTTACATTGCCCTCCCGAGTCCAACACCATGGGCACTTGGAAAATTTTGGAGATTGCTATTCCCATCGTGGCCTTGTCATCAACACTAATCTTCAAGTTTATAAATATATCTACATGTTAGTTATTGCCATCGTGGCCATTATGGATATATTTTATTTTTGAGATAAAGTAAATTTTTTTTAGCTCTTCTATTTTTAAGAAAAAAGTTTTTATAATTCAACTTTCAATTATGAGATAAATAAAATATAAACAAATATTATATTTAGATAATAATTAATAAATCTTTTAGCTTAATTGGTATTAAAATACCAAAGGAAAATTTACGATTTATGTGATATTAATTACTCTACTTGATGAGTTAACTATACAAATACGTGTGTGAGATACATAATTTATAATTAAAAAAATAGAATTAATATTTAACAATGATCTAACATTTCAATATATGGGCCAATCATATTTAAATATGGGCATTAATTTGTCAGCCATAACGTTTAATGGACCGACATCATTAAACACTTGAACTTGTACTGCTCAACAAAAACTTAGATTGATATGGACTGAAATATTCAAACTAGCTAGGAATATACCTGTACTCTACAAACTCTATACACATAATTACACAAACACTTAACTAGTCAGAACATTATCTAAAAGTGAGATTATAGCTTTAAATTTTGATTGAGGCGTTAGGGGAAATTGGAGTAAAGCAAAACGTTTGTGATAATAAGTCAATCATTTCAAAATTTACCTAACACATTTAAAGCAAATCTAACTACTAAAAGTTTTCTCAATGCTTTTCATAAAATAAAATAAAAACTAAAAGTGATTGCTTGACCAAATTAACGGAACTGCCGGCTTATATTTTTATATTTTCTTCAATGAAATGCTCAATTTTCATTTTATATATGATATGAACCATTCCCTTGATTCCGTCCATTTTGAAATGCTTGATTTTCCTTAGTATCCATCTATTAATCAAATTATTTACAACTCTAAAATTCAAAAATAAGTAGAAATGAAAAATAAGTAGAAACATTGTACTAAAAGAAATAGTAGATATAACACTTTCGATGAATTGTTTGGAGCGATTGTAATTAAGGACGGATCTAGAATCATATTATTATATGAGAAGACCAAAATAATTAATAATAAACTATCTAAAGTAATTAATAATAAATTATCTAAAATAATTAATAATATATTATCTTATTAAAAAAATTCAAAATAGCAATATAAATCAGAAATATAAAATATAAATTCGACCATCAATTCTGTGTATCTAACATTTAGCAATAAAATTATAAATGAATTTTCTTTTTGTAAATTTTTTCGTTATTTTTTTTAGTTGATATAAATTAATCAATTACAACCACAAATTCGATAAATACACTTTAAAGTTTAGTTAATAATTTGCTTTTAAAAATAATATATATATATATATATAGAAGTGTACCTGGTGATTGAGATTTATTATGAGAAACGAGAACTATTAATAATAATTATTAAATTTAATTAATGCATAAGATTAAATTACTCACTAAAGATGTTATGTGATTATATCTCCATCCAATAATTATTGAATATTGTATGCTATAATATCTCTAAATTTATTTTCTTTTTATTTTTGTAATAAATTGAATTAAAAACCTCTTAATAAATATATTATTATTTTTTTATATTTTTTTGACTTAAGAATTTTATTTTTATTAAACCTACATTTTATTGTTTATTGTAATATTATTAACTCAATTGTCACAAATTTCAAACTTTTTTTTCGAAAATGTTATTTGGAGTTTATATAATCTAACAACTTTTTTTTTATTTAAGCATTATTAATTTAGAATTAATTATTATTAAAAATTTATTGATAAATTCATTAATTTGTATATTTTAATAAAACAAGGGATGTTGTTAGTTTGAATTATGATATTCTAAATTCGATTTTTAATTAGTTCTATATTTAATTTTGAAAATTATTTTTCAAGGGTTTTTTAGAAATACAAAAGTTTTCAGATTTATTTTTATTAAAAAAACGATGATTGAAGAATAGTTTTTATTTTGATAAACAATAAAAACGCAAGTTTAATAAAATTAAAATTAAAACACTTGAATTAAGAAAATATAAAAAAATAAAAATAAAATTTTATCTCACAAGTACTAGGAGTTTTATTTTTTTGAATACAACATTAAAGAGTTTTTAATTCAAATTATTACAAAAATAGAAAGAAAATAAATTTAAAGATATTATAACATACAATATCTAAAAATTATTGGGTGGAGATACAATCACATAATATTTAATAAAGAATTTAATCTCATACACTAATTAAATCCAATAATTATTATTAATAATTCTCATTTATCATAATAGTCAACGGTTATATATATATATATATTAAAACTAAAGTATAAGAGATGATCGAGTCAGACCACTAGTTGCCATTCTCTCTATCTATCTCTAAATACAATTAATATAAAGACTTAATTGTAGTTTTGTTCCTCTTATTTTAGCTGAATCACAAAAGTAGTTCTTCCATCTTATTTCTCTCTAATTTTAGTCCCTCAAACAGAATTTTAGTCCAAAATTTGATAAAATTTTATTTTGTTGCGTTTATTTAAGTCACATCATATCTCAAAATCTCGTGGTGCAACAATTGTACCTGAAATCTATTATCATATAGTGTTTTAAAAATGACATTTCATCAAATTTTAGATCAAAATTCTATTTGAAAACTAAAACTGAAGATAAATAAAATGAAGATAATATTTTCGTGATTCAACTAAAATAAGGAAACCAAAACTATAATTAAGACTATTATAAATTGTTTCCGTTGATAAAAATTCACATAAAAATTTGTCTGTACTTAATGATTGTAGTGAAGTTTTGAAGTTGAATTCACCTAAATTTATTAGTCATAATAATAATAATAAAAGAAGGAGCAATAGCAGATAGACTTCACATCACATTCATAAAGGATGGATGATTCTGTTTGAATATCCGCGTATCCAACCACTGCTTGTTCCCCACATTAGTTGATCAGTAATTTAATGAATACTAGCTAATCTAATGCTCAAACATTTAACTCTAGTATTTCCTAATATTTCTTTATGTTTTGCCCCCATATATGGTGTTTCTCATCTCCACTTGTTCGATATAAATTGGTTCAAACCTTTCATACTTGCCTTTAAATTATAATCTTAAATGGGTCATCTCATACAATATGTCATATCGGTAGTGCTACTTTCATCACCCAATTTCAACACTCAATGCTCTCGCTATTTAACAAACTCTTTTGACGGAGGCTCTTTTTCTAACATAAGATTAAATATCTAATAAAGTAGTTTCATGAAATAAAATTATAAATAAAAAATTAATTAGAGTGAGAACATACTATAACTAATGGTGATTGATAAATTATATAATAAGAAATCATCACAATAATAAAAAAGAACTATCGACAAAATTTAATTAATTATAATTCAATTTTTTTTTTAAAAAAGACAACTTATTCAATATTCTCATTAAAAAAGTTTAATTCATTTTAAATTTGTCAAATGATTTCTTTACTAGAGTATTTATATAATATAAGATAGAGACTATTTTTTCAACAAACTTTTGACGCCTCTCTAAGTATACTTTTTTGAAGAAGATTTATTTACAAGTGTGTTTGCATTGATCGTTTGTTTAAGACATCTCTTCTCTTTTCTTGGGATATGAGATTGTTTTGTATTCACATAGGCTACGCTTAATTATTCATACTCATCCATTCTAAATCTTTGGTAGTTTAACCATTCATTTTTGTTTTTAAAACATAATACTTAAATGTCTTAGAAATTCAGGATGAAATTGATCTTTGTTAATATTTTAATTTTATATATGAAAAGAGTTAAAATTATAATTAAAATTCTAAAAAATTAAATGTTTTAATTGATTTTTTTTATTTATAATTTTTTATTTGAATATAATAATTAAAACTCGTTGTGCCAAAAAAAAAACATTAAAACTCATAAATCTTAAACTTTGTTGGACCACTTTTATAAATTTTGACCAAATTGAAAAAGTTTAAAACATTGAGAAACCAATTTACAAATTATGAAAATTTATAAGCACCAATTTGATAAATAAATATAAACTAATATGTACGATTTAAAATATACAGAAATCAATTTGTAAAATAATTTGAAATAATTTAAAGATCAGAATTTCAAATTCTTAACATTTTAGTAGCACCTAAAATTTTCTAATTACAAATTCATTGTTTTTTAAATTCCTCAAATTTGGTATTCAAAATAAGAATATATCTTACTATATAATCCTATTAAAAAATGAAAAGTGAAAATTCCGTCAAACTTCTTTTAGCCCACTAAATATATACTCATGCGTGCAATTCACGTGACTATGTAGTATTAGATACTAAATTATGTACTTCGAATATGGTGAAAAAATGAATGACTTCCATATTAAATGCTCATAGCCGCTCATGCACATTGACAATACACTCATCATAATAAACCTTAGTGACATTAGTAATCATAACACTATTTAATCACCGCTACAACAAATTCATACCATGACTTTACTCATTCCCCTTGAAACCATGCGAACTCCACCCAAAAGTTATGATGTTTTTCCTTTACCAATTAGGATTTCATTAATTAAAAGGTTGTTTTGCATGCATCTAAATTGTTTGTAGCAAAGTGATTTCTATACTAAGAAGCCAATGTAATTAAGGTCAATTAGAATGTTAGTCTAATAGTTTCAAAAATCGATTTTCATAACCAACTCCTCCGGGTTATGTTGAATGGTTGCGTATGATGGAAAAATCTAGTCAATACATATAGTTATATGTCTTTCAATAATCAATATCATTTTTACATTAATTGAATTCAAAATCATAAATAACTAAATGGATATTTTCATAGGTATTTATTAAGGTTGTTAGTTCAGGATCTAAAACTAATATAGTTGCGAATATTTCTTAGACTTATAAATTGTAGTATGGTAAAAGAAAACAAGCTTATTATAAAAGAAAAAAATGTCAAAGAAAACATATCGACTTCATTGATAAACTCAAAATATATGTCATTGTTTTTGTTTCTACATGCAATCATTTAATTTAATTTAATTTAATTTTTATTAATGTCAATTGGCATGTCTTTAAACTTTAATTTTTTATTTTATTTTAAACTTGTGTCAATCACATGTTAAAATTTAAAATAATTTTTTACTGGACATAAAATTTTGATTAATTTTTTATTTATAAATACAAATATATTTTAATATAAATTTGAGTATATATCTTAGTGAAAGAAAACAAAATTGGATCTATATTTATAAAAATTACTATGATGAAGAAATAGTATTAAAAAATATAAAATTAAATCCAATTTTATGGGAAAAAATTAGAGATATATATAGCTTTTAAAAAGTAAATATATATTTTATAATTAAATATTAAAATATAATATTTAATACATATATATTTGTCCTAAATAATAATTATCGATAATATCTCATTAAATTGTATCTAATATACCATATACTTGATACGTACAGGGTTAAAAATTCGACTAACTAACATTTTTGATAAATATAAATATATTTTAAAATAAAATAAATATCAATTTTAATCGAATATCAAATTAAATCGTATCTAGTATACCATATATCTAACATAGATAGGATTAAAAGTTCGATTAATATTTTTTTAAAATGTAAATATATTTTAAAATAAATATTAATTTGAGTCAAATTAAAATTAATTTGGTGATTATAAAAAATTGAATATATATTTATGAAAGTTAGTGTAACATGGAGATATATATTTAAAAGAAATAGGATGAAATTGAAGTAAGTGGTGTGTGAAATATGCTAGATAGCTTATTAGACTTAGGTCATTTAATAAAATCCCAATACATAGTAGTGTGTGAAATATGTGATATGTCTTTAATAAGCTGCTAAATCTCAATAAAAATATTTTACTTACTAATGAAATAGTGACATGATACATGTCACTACATAATCATATGATGTATTTAAATCATTATGTATATATCATTATAATTTTTGATACAATCAAGAACCTTAATATTTATTTCTCTTGTATAATATGTATGTTGAGTTTATAAATTAATTAAAAAATTGATTGTATAATAATTTTACAATGATTAAAAAATATGATTTTTTATAGAGGTTAAAAATAAAATTTTAAAAAACTAAAACTTAGTTAATAATTTATTTTATTTGTATTATTTTTGTTATTAATCCATGTATAACACAATTATGGCTTTAGTTTTAATTGAGTAATTTAACTTATTTAAATAAATAAAAACTATTTAAAAAGAGTAATTATAGATCAAAATATTATTTTAAGCTATCGCTTTCAAGTAGATAAATAAGAACATAACCTAAAGTTTAGGTCGAGAGAAGCAATTGTTGATCTTTAGCAAGTTAGTTAGTCATAAAAATGGATTTTTAGTATGCATATTACCCGTTTATAAATACTGGTAGTAATAGTCACGAGTTTTTGCAATTTAAATTATTCTTTGTTATTCGTAAGATTTAAGTCAACTATGTTAATATTGTTAAGTTGAATTTCATATTTGGTATTCAAATCTAAAATTTATTAAAAATTATTTTATTTTTTATCTATAAACAAAAAAAAAATTATTCTTCGTTGTGGTTTTAAATATTAATGCAGTTATTAGATATTTAAAAGTAGCTTCCATTTTTAATAACCAATTAGTTAAAATTAATCTTTTAAATAATAATAATAATAATAATCTTTTAAATTAATTTTTTAAAATTATTATTATTATAATACACTAGTTATAATTTACTATAAAAACAATACACAAGAGTAAAATAATTTTTCATACTATGTAAAAATTAAAATCAAATTCATTATATTTTGTAAGATCTAAAACTAAATTTCTTAATTTTTACGAAAACTAAATTTAAAGTTACAATCGTTAAGAAGTAACACTGTTAAGTATATAGGAATTAAATTTAAAATCATTAATAATTCAATCATTAAAAACTAATAACGTGTTAAAGCTAAATTATTTTGTAATACGAAAATCAAATTTCTTGCAATTTTTGTCACGAGTCAATCTTATATTTAAGACAAAAAGTTAATATGACTAGTATTTTATGGTCACTAAGTTCAGCATATATAACTTCAAGCCATCAAAAGACCGTCACACATAAGAAACGACCGACTGTTCAAACAGTAGGGCCCACACAAATTCTGCAATATCTTAATGTCATCTACTTTGTTTGGTTATGACATTTTCTTTCCGTTTCCTAACTTTTGTTCTTTAATATACCCTTGAAATTAGAAGTTGAATTGCACGTACACAATTAGGTTTATTTATTATAATATCATACTTTTTTTTTTAAAGTAATCAAAATATTATAAGAAAAAAAACATATTAAAATGTGCTACTTTTTAAATACTTCAGAAGGTCGCATCTCTATCTTAAATTTTTTTTGGTATAATAGAAAATTATATTTCGAGAATGCAATTATATATTTTTTTAATTGTTTTTCTTATTTTAACAATTGAATGATGAATTATTTAATAATTAAAAAATATTTTAAAAAATAAAATGCTATTAATAAAATAAAATACATTAATTTGAAAAAAAATACGGTGGAATAGAGTGTCAAAACAAATAACGTGCTATATTATTTTAATAACTCCATAATAAATAAATTTATATTATTATAACACATCTCTCCTATTTTGATGATAAATTAACCACTTAATTCTATTTTGTTAATGATTTTCTCTTATTTTTTCTTTGGATCTAATAAATAAAAATAATTATAATTAAAAATAATAAATTATATTAATAACATAAAAAAAATACATTAACTCGAAGATAAAATATATATTAAATTGAAGAAAAAATATATTTTGTCCTCGGGATGCAACCTTCAATATCCTAATAGAGTTAAAAAATAGGATATCCTAATAGAGTTAAGAATATTTTAATTACTTTAAAAAAAATGGAATATTATAATAAATAAACCACAAAATTACAACTTGAGAAATACGGTCGAACTCAAAAAAAAAAAAGAAGATTAATTAGGATAATTGAATGAATTAAAATTTATTTAATTAGAAAAATTGATTATATGATACATATATTTTACATAGTGATCATAATCTAATTAACAACTCTTAATTTAACTTCTAGTCAATATTAGCCTACGTGTAATTATCTATATATGTCGGTATAACTAACTCCTAATGATTAAAAGTCATAAATGTGATAGGGTGAAATTGCAATTGAACCATTCAAATAACTAAAACATAGACAGTGTTGGTTTACTATTCAACAGATTTCTGCTGATTAAATTCTAAAAACATTGATGTAAATATTGGTAAATGTAATGTGGTATGAATAGTATTGGTGTTTGTTTATAAGATTAATTATATCATATCTGCCATCTACAAATGCAATGCCGTGCTGGCAAATCCAGAGGCTGAAGGAATTTTCAGTTTCGATTGCGTATTTAGAAGATGTCAAAATTGTGGCTTTGCTTGTTTATGTTGTACCGTGCATTAGTGTTTCTATCTCTTTCTCTAATTCTACGTACGTCGTGTTTAAGTTTACAATTAGTTTTATGGATACATCACAAAACAATGTTATTAGTATCACTAACTACTATCCTTGCACTTACGTTCACGCGGTTTCCCCAACTTCCATTGATCTCTCTTCGTTTCACTAATTAATGGGGCAAAGGTAGAACAATACAAAATAGACTATCACGTTGTTCGTTTAAGATTTTAAAAAATTGATTTTTACTATATATTTAAAAAAAATGATATTTATGATGATTGTTTAAAATAGTAGAAATTGTTTTATACTTATTTGTTATATATTAAAAAAGTAATTTTAACATTCAATAAGTGATATATTTATTATTAAATATTTTAATATAATAAAAATTATATATTTTTTTAAAATGTATCTTTTGAAAATAATTTTTATGAAAAGCTTCTTAAAATGATTTTTAATTTTAATTACTTTTGGAAATTTTATTATTTAAAAAATTTTGTAGCAGATAAATAAAATACTTAAAATGATATTTTAAAATAAACTATTCAAGTTAGTTTTTCATTTGAGTATTTATTTTTTGAAATTCTTTTTGAAAAACATTCTAACAAAAACTAAAAATACTATTAAATTCTTTAAAAAAAATCTTAAACAAATACATTTAAGTTAGCTTCAAATTTCGGATATGCTCGTTTTTTTTTTATAAGTTAATTAAGTTTCATTTTATTTATAATGTAAGTCTCTAATATATTTTGTCAAAAAGAAAAATTTGAAATCCATCTAAACAAATTGCTAACGAATTGAAATCCAGAAAAATTCCTCTTCTTCATCACTTTTATCAGTTTAAACAAATTAAAACATAAAAAATTCAAAATTTTAGACATTTAATAGAAATCATATATCTAACACCCTCTGCAAAGACAAACAGAAACAAAAATCTAACGCACAAGAGATGAAAACAATATATTACAATAAATTAACAAAACGAACAAAAAAATATTTCTTCTCTTTTTGAAAATCAAATAAAAAATAGGAAAAGAAAAGTTTTTCGATCTCTTTTTAGTAGTTCTCTTAAGAAATAGTTTTTTAAAATTGAGATATTAACCTTGACGCCAAATCTCTAACTATGTTGAGGAATCTTGGAGGAGTATGAAAGTGACAACATACCAAATACTCTAAGAATATAAGAGATTTTGATGTGATATATTTATTCAAAATTTTAAGGCAATGGATATATAAATCACTTTTATTATATATACAACATTTAGTTCTTTCATAGTCAATGTGAGACTTATCACTCACATTTGAGCTCAATATTTCCTCTCAAATGTGAATCTCCCACATCCTATACTTGTATTATCTTTCTTATCAACGATATATGCCTTTTGACTACACCGCTAGAAACACCAGGATCCACTCCCATTCCTTATTAAACTGAATCAGAGCTCTGATATCATTTATAAGGAGAGTTTGAGAAACACAAGAGCATTGAGTCAAATGTTCTAGAACCATGAGAGACTTTGATGCTATATGTCTACCGAAAACCTTGAGACAATGAATATATGTGTTATCTCAATTAGTCTATTTTGTTGTTGTAATCAACCTTGTGAGATTATTAGATTTCCAATTTGTTATGGTTTCCACTTATGAGTCTAGTTGAAATTCATAGGTTTTCAATTTGTGAATGGACATTAAGAAGAAGATAATAAAACCTATGATGTTGGATGAAGATTATTAAGAAGAAGAAAACACAAAAGAAGAGGATAAAAACAAAGTCAAATTATCTAGATTTGAAGAGAAAAGAGATGAAGATTGAACAATCTTATCATGCATGTGATGAAATTAATATATTTATTTATTTTTTAATATAAAGAAAGGACAATGCAAACAAATTCTAGCATAAAAAGATAATTTTGTTAAAGGAATGAAATTTAAATGATCTAACGGAAAAACACACAGTTTCAAAAACTTATACATAATTTAGACCTAACTTCAAGGTTTACAAGTGTGATATTACCTAAAAAATACTCTTAGAAAAAAAAAGATAAAGACTAACTACTTTTATTGTAAGTGACTTCTTCTTTTGCTTAAACAAAATGTTTTTATATATGCTAATAATTTTTTAAAGACACTTGACTTGAATGTAGTCGTGAATTGGGGACTACGAGAGATTAGTAATTGCATACTTTCAGACAATGATTTCGCTTTCAATAAATAATGTTACCTTTGTTGCAAACTTAAAATTTCAGAAAATTGAAATTAAATAAATAATAAAAAAAATTATTTATATTTTTTCAGTCAATCACAATTGTTTTATTAAAAATATTAAATTTTATTAAATTTATCAATTATATTATTTTAAGAAATAATTATAATATATTGATAATATAAAATATTTTATATTTAGTACACATAACAATTAAACTCGCAACAAAATAGTGAAAAACTTACACAAGATTAAAAAAAACAATTCTCAAAACTATGATATTGCATATATACATGAGATGGAACAATAAAATGACTTTGTAAATATAAAAAATTGTGAAAAAAATATTATGGATATTAATTTAAATTTTTTATAAGAGAGAGTTTGTGAAATATAAATAAAATGATATTAATAATTGAGAAAATATATATTACTTTGAAAATTACATATATTTATATATAATCAATTAAATAAATATTATAAAATAATTAACTAGTATTAGTGTAATCAACAAATCATTTTTATTAACCTACTAAAAATTTAATAGAAGAAAGTGATTTACTACATCAATAAATCACTCATCCGATACTATTTTCATCCAGAACACATTTAACAGCAGAATTGTGATAAAATTTAGTGTATCAGTGTTGATATAATATTAATATCACCTATATATATTTGTTATAAGTAGTATAATAATAATACTTTACTGTTTTATAACCGACACCAAATTAATTACAAAACCTTTCAAATAATATGTAGCGAATATTTAATTATTAATTTGGAACCAAAAAATATGACATAATACTTTCATTGAAGTTAATGGGTGAAGAAAGAGGGTAATTAACTTATCGGGCTTATTTCATATGATTGATAAGATAAATATATGATATAACATAAAATTATATAAGAATATATGTTGGTAAAATAAATATTATTATATTATATATTTGATATACATAATTAATACAATAATAATATTTTATTTTATCATATATTTGATATAAATTTTATTATGATATGACATATGATATATTATATTTAAATAATAAAATTATTATCGTGAATATTTATATATTAATTTTTTAAAATTAATTTATTATATTTTAAATATTATAAATTAACAATAATTAAATAAAAAATAAAATAAATTTATATTTAACACTATCTATTGTGTCTACTTAAATAGTAAATTAAATTTAAAAAAAAATCACGAATAATCACATAATTCTATTTTATTTGTTAGTAAATAAATATATGATATATATTATATGTAAATGACAAAAATATTCTTATAAAGACATTATATTTATTTTAAAATTTTAGTTATATTGTTATATTTTTATAATTTTGAATACTAATTTATTAAACTATATAAAAAGATAACAAAATCGTAAACATTTTTTAAATTAATTATTAATATTTTATTTTTAAGTTTAATATCAAATTTTATTAATTATTTTTATATTTGATTAGATTTATATTTTTATATTTTAGATTATATTTTATAAATTGTTTTTAAATTTATATTTTATTAATTGTTTATCATATACTTGTAACCCACTTTAATAAATATTAGGAAAGATAATAAATATTGTAATTGATATATTATAAAATACTAATAAATAATTTAAAACAAAAATTATTTTTTAATAAGACACATAATATGAGGCAATAGTAAAAAGAGGAAAATAGAAAAACGAGAGAGAGAATCTTAAGCTTTGGTAGTTTTCAAAGTTCTATTTTTATGATAGAGTTGGTACTTCCAAACAAAACCACTCCAATTGCATATATGGCATATGTATCTATGTACAAAATTGACAAAGAGTGGTCAATTTTCTCGTTTTCTTTTCTGCATATACACTTTTCCTTTTTTTTAATCAAATAAAAAGATCTGCTAAATTTTCAATTTTTTTTTTTATGAAAAATAAACACCCGCTGTTAAATTTAAATCTATGAACGAAACCAACAAAATTTCAAAGATGATAGCTACGGGGTTGTGGTATTGGAAACAAACTTGTTCTCTCTGCTTATTATTATTATTATTATTATTATTATTATTATTATTATTATTATTATTATTATTATTATTATTATTATTATTGTTGTTTTTAAGTTTTTTATATTGCAGTTTAACTCGTATAATTATACCATATTTTTAAAATCCCATCTATTTTTTATGTATGTATATAAATAGTAGATAATTTAATCAATTGATTCTATATCATTTAAAATTTTATAATGGATTTAATTCATTTTCACAAAACTAATATATAAATTAAAAGTACACTTTTTATAAAGTCTTTTAAAATTTTAACTATTTTAATTTATAACTTAATTTTTTCTTTCAATAATTATAAATTTAATGTCATAAGCAAAACATATTATATTATTTTTGTCTGAACCTTTGATTTTGAAAGAAAATAAGGTTTGATAATAAAAAATTGGAGAGGTAAGTAAATAATATTAAGAATTGTTTTAGCCACTAGAGGTCAAGTAATTGAATATATTCTCTATAATTATGTTATTTTTTTAAAAAAATATTTATGAATTTTATCTATAATTAATTTGGATCATGAAAAATTCAATTTAATTATGTTTATTGTAGTCTTTCCTCCAATTAGTTTTTCTTCATCTATAAATCTGAAGTTCAAAATGTTATTAATATTGATAAATAAAAAATATTATATTGTTATTTAAGAATTGAAT
>NC_021160.2:49592217-49602711 GCF_000331145.2 Cicer arietinum
TAAATAAATGTGAGTATAAATAATTGCCCTGCATTGAATCCATCTTCATCATCATCACTTACAATTCTCTTCTCGTTTTCATCAACCTACACAACTTCCTTCTCTTCTATTCTCTCTAATTTTAGATATTTTTCTTCTCATAATATTAATAATTTTTCTCTGTTTTCTTTTCTTTTCTTTTCAGTTTTCGTGTCCACTTTCTCAGGAAAAAAGCCATTCTTCTTTTCCGTTAAACACCTTCCACTTTTAACGCTTCTTTTCTTCTCTTCCTTCAGTTTTAAACGTGAATATCTATCTGTCTTCCTTTCATTTCTGTTTCATTTATTTCACCTCAAGTTTTTATTCACCTTCAACGCGTTTCTTAAACATTAAACAATCCCAATTTTTCCTTGAGTTTTCTTCAAGACTTAGTTTAATTCCAAAAATTAAAAAATTGGATTGTTTGCATAAGATTAGAACCTCTCTTACCTGAAGACATAGCGTTGAATTCACAACATTGCCGGCGAAGACTGAGAAAACATAGAGAAAATTAAAATTAAAAAGAAAAATATATATTAATAGAGAGAATGACACTAAGATTTTGCGGTAAATTCGGTGTATAAACGTCAAAAAATAGAAAGTGTTTTTTACTTTTACATATCAATTCTCTTTCTTTCAAACACAAAATTGCAATCCCAAATTAGTCTCTCTCTCTCTTTCTCTCTCTCTGTTTTCTCTCTGTTTTTGTCCATCTGGGTTACCTTTGTTTTCAGGGTTGGGAGAGAAGCTGAAAAAAACCCTCTTCCCTCCCTTTCTCTCTCTCTATATCTTTCCTTTCTCTCTCTAAAAGTCATGATTTTTAATAAAGGGTCAATGCATTCTAACCTTGATTGCTTCCTTCGGTGTACAACACCCTTTGTTCAATCTCAGTTTCTACCAAAGGTTTTTAATTTATTCTATTATTTCATTTTTTTATTTTATGAATTAATTAAATATGTTGTTGTCCTAAATTTTAATGTTTTTAATAATGTATTTTTTTTTTTTGTTGCAGTCAGAGATTACAAATTTGAACCGTTTATGGCATCCATGGGAAAGAGAAACAGTTGAATATTTCACCTTAGGTGATCTTTGGAATTGTTATGATGAATGGAGTGCTTATGGAGCTGGAGTTCCAATCACCTTAACTAGTGGAGAAACACTTGTACAGTACTATGTGCCTTATCTTTCTGCAATTCAGATTTTCACTAGCAATAGTTTCAGGTAATAATTAATTTAATATCAATATCTATATAAGTGTGGTTGGATATTGGATTGGATCATTGTGGTTTTGACTAAATTTGAGTTGATCTCATTGTTTTCCATCATAATCCTGCTTCAAAAGTTGTTTGTTGCTTTAATTGGTGTTCCCAATATGTCTAACAAACCATAAGACGTTTTTGTGATTGAAACCCCACTATGGAAATGGTAGATTATGTTTATGAATTAATGTCAAACTTTCACACGGTTTGCATAAAGATGCATTTGAAATTATGGTTTATCTTTTAATATAAAATAGTTTATTAAAACAATTATATAATAAATGTTTATCTTCTAAGTTGTTTATTCAAACAAAACAAAACAAAACATATTTTAATAAGTTTGGTTATTTGGCAGCATAATTCACATAGATGTTTTGGAGAGAAGTTATTAATGCATAAATTTGAAATGGACATTTTTCAGGGAAGAGGCAGAGTCAGGTGATTGTGAAACAAGGGATTCATACAGTGATTCTTATAGTGATGAGAGTGAGTGTGATAAGTTATGGAGATGGGATGGAACCTCATCAGAAGAGGGAGGATATGAGCAAGATTGTCTCTGGCACTTGAATGATAGATTGGGTCACCTCTATTGCCAATACTTTGAAAGATCAAATCCATATGGAAGAGTTCCTCTAATGGATAAGGTGGATTATTTAACCTTTTTTTATGTTGTTAATTTATTACCTTGATTAGAAGTTCATAAATGTCTATGTTCTGCTTTTGGTTTTCTTAAATTACATCAAACAAACCAAGTGGTTTGATTCTAATGACTATTGGCAACAACTTAAATTTAGATGTCTAATATATATTAATTAAATTTTATTTTTTATTTTTTTATCTAATTTTGGAATACCAAAACACATTTTTTTTATAACATAAAATATATAAATTGGAACACCAATAGTAATTTTGTGAATAGTGATATCTATAGGAATCCTAAAAGATAAATTAGAACTTTTGACCAATGAAATTGAATAAGTAGAAACTCATTTTCATGTGAACTTATGAAGTGGAGATGGAAATTAAGCATATTCTTTTTTCTTTATATCTTTTCAATGTACTTATCACGCGTTTCTAGCATAGCATATGTTCTTCATCCACAACTTTAATTGTGCTACCGGTTATAAATAATGTATGTAGTTTTTCATTATTTGGATGGATTATAGTGATTGTTACAAAAAGAACATAGAATACATCAACTATAAATAAACGGTAATGTGTAAAAGTATAGAGATTCCATTTTTGACTTGGTGGAAATGTTTATAAATTTCAGATATCTGGATTAGCTCAAAGATACCCAGGGTTGATGTCATTAAGAAATGTGGATCTTTCGCCAGCAAGTTGGATGGCCGTTGCTTGGTAATCAATTTTGTCCCATCATACCTTAATTACTATTTCTCCTCACAAATAAAATATAAACAATTTTTTTCTTATAAATTTCTCTATTTTTAATTATATTTCATTCTAGATAAAGTTTATTTCTTAAATATAAATTATCTTTATCTATTTTTAAAATATAGTGTCAATACCTTAAGATTTTTTAATGTCTTGGGTGAGCATTTATGATTATTGAGTAATTTACTTTTTGTATTTTTAGGTACCCAATATATCACATCCCAATGGGAAGAACAATCAAAGATCTTTCAACATGCTTCCTCACTTACCACACACTTTCATCTTCATTTCAAGGTATTTATTTCATGTTTATGTATTTTTTGTGAGGTGGGTTAAAATTGAAGGGTAAATCTTAGCTATAGTATCTTAGGTGTATTTATATGTTTATGTTTTTTTTTTGTTTTTTGGGGTGAGTTAAATTGAAGGGTAAATCTTACCTATAGTATCATAGGTGTTTTAGATGTTCTTTTCACTAAAAGTGTCACTAATTACTTATCTAGGTTAGTAGGTAAGTTTTATTTTAAATTAAACTTATTTTCATTGCAACGTCTTCTTTTTCAAATTTAATCTTTCAGATTTAATCTTTGCGATTAGATTTATCTAATATCCAATAGTATTAATTTTATTGTCGTTAAATTAAATTTAGACTTATGTCGCATCTATAACTAGTTTTATGATGAATCTGATCGTATGTTTTAGGTTTAGAAATAGAAAATTTATTTTTCTTAATCAAATTGTCTATAATCGAAAGTACCATAAAGTGGATTATAGATGGTCCAATCCATTAATTCCAATGTGAGCTATTGAGGGTTTTAATTAATAATTATTAGTGGTATGATTTATTTAATTTTGACATAGTAATTAATGGAAGGCATGTTATTGTATAGGGATGGACCTAGATGATGATATTGAGGGTGGGCAAGAGAAGAAAAAGGAAGGGGAAAACATCTCATTGCCAGCATTTGGATTAGCAACGTACAAGATGCAAGGTGGAAATGTGTGGGTGGCAGGGAATCGTGGTCGGGACCAAGAGAGACTTGTGTCACTATTGAGTGTGGCAGACTCATGGTTGAAGCAACTAAGGGTTCAGCATCATGACTTTAATTACTTCATGGGCATTAGGCATGGCTAAAAAAAAAAAATATTTTTTTTAAAGGGATATGAGTAATCCACTACTCTACAAAGCTAGAATCCTTTTCTTGGATCTTTAGTTTTTTTTATGCACTTTCTTGGACCATTAATTTCTCCTTTTGTCTTTTATTGAAAGTGTGTGAGGAGAATATATTGAGGATATGTATAGAAGTAGTAATAGTAGTAGTTGATACTTTAATTAACCCTTGAGAGTATTTTAGGACCAACTTTGAACCTTCAAAGCAAAAGGGTTATTGATGAATTGACTCTTTTCAATAGTCTATATATTGATTAAGAGGGAGGGAGGGAGGGGTCATGAGAGGGACAGAGGTGAGAGACTATAGAACTTAATTTATGATTTGATTGTGTATGATCACTTGCTATTGACCATAATGGTTAATGGATTTGATGAATGATGTGGAATTCTTCTCAATTTTGTTTATGTGTCATGTTCCCATTTCCCTCGTGACTAATGCATTTTTCGTTGTTTTTTTTTGGGTGCGCACTCATTAAACAAAGACTAAGAAAAAAAGAAGAAAAAATTGCAATTCGATTCACGGAAAGGGAATAGACAGTTGGCTTGTCTTGATCTAGGATTATGTCAATGTTCATCCATATTCAATACGGCTGTTGCTGTGTCATGCATGCATATGGTCGATGGATGAGCTTATACATATATATATATATATATATATATATATATGATTATGAAAACAGGCAACAAGTAATAACAAAACAATTTTTGATTTTTTAACTATATGATTTATAGGAGAATAAGACTTTAATAATTTAATTAAAATCTGATCAAACCATGAATAATATTAATTTTGATTTTTTGAAAGAATAGACATGTCACAAAAATTATGTTGAAAAATAGGTCAATTAAAAATGTGTTGTTATAATATGAGGCTATGAGCAACTTTGCAATTAAGTTAAACACTACATTTTTATTTTAAATTTTAAAAAATTTAATATAATTCTCTTATTTATATAATGTTAAATGTCTATTTTTTTTTAATCAAATGTGAGGCTTTAATGTGCACTTGTTGAATCAATGGTCTTTCTTTCAAGTGTGAGTTTATCGTTTTATCTATGTATGTTTCTGCTTAAGCGAAAAAATCCACATAGACTTACACTGTTTGTGACACTCAATATTAATGAGATATGCTACATGAACACCGTTGTCATGAAGACTTTTGATTAGGGGTGAGAATAGGTCAGACCAGACCAGACTTTGAAAGGTCTGAGTCTGTCCTACAATTAATTTTTTAGGCCTAAGTCTAGCCTACGGTCTATCATAGTTTTTTTTTTTTTTTTTTTTTTTTTTTTTTTTTTTTTTTTTTTTTTTTTTTTTTTTTTTTTTTTTTTTTTTCCGGTCTGACCTGTCATTTTTAAAAGTCTGACATAGTCTGGAAGTCCATTTAAAAGCCTTATTCATATTAAAACATTTAAATGCTCTACTCATACCACATGATGTTTTTTACACACCAATATCAATGTATATATCTATATATATTAAACAAAACAAAAATTCCTAATAAAATAATTTTAAAAAAAATCTAAAACAATCATCCTTTAAATGCTAAAACATAGTTTTTAGTTTCAAAGAATGGATTCTTTTCTGAAACAAACGCACCCATTATAACCTCTCAAACAAATATGGAACGACTAGTGAGTGACTGACTAATTGAATTGAATCACTACCGAATATGGAATGATTACCAAATATGGAACGACTACCGAATATGGAATGACTATTGAGTTATTGCCTAATTGATATAATTTAAAATAGGAAATAATATTATTAATATAATAATAAAAAGTAATATTAATAAATAATAAAATATATATAAGCTGATCTGTCATATATAATAGACTTTTTCATAAGCATGAGTCTGACCTATTTAAATAAATAGACTTTAAAAATAGACTGAGTCTAGCTTTTTTATTAAATAGGTCATGTCAGGTCAGACCATAAGTAGGTCAGACCATAGGCCCCTGATGAACGGTCTAACCTATTCCCATCCCTACTTTTGATGCAAGAAACTGATCACCTTAATCAATCATTAACTATGATACCACTAATTGATCATCAATGAGCTTAAGGGATCGTCACATTAGACTTGAGCAACCACACTAGATTAGATACCACATCTTTACAAAAAAACCTTAAAACATTAGATAATTTTTTTTTTCCACTTATGTAATGTTTAATATCCACTTTTGTATTCAATTGAAACTAATTCACATCTGATCATCGATAGTTTGAGTATTGTCTACCATTGCTAAATGGTAAGCGATTGTTTAAATTTCAATTAGCATTTAGCAACATTTCTAAAGAATAATAGATGTGTATATCGTTACCTTTAAACAAAGTTTTTATTTGATGATATAGTAGGTCCTTAACTTAATTTTATATCGGAGTTATTTAATTTTAATTAATGACTTAGTTTTCAATATTGTTATTTTTATTTAATTTAGTTTTTTATGTTTAAAAATATTAAATTATATATAATTTTTCACATAATTCGTAACACTTTCATTAAAAAAATGTTTTTTTATTTATAAAATTCTTTATTATCTTTAAAGAAATTCAAATCTTCATCAAACCTAAAATCTAGATCTTAAAAAAAAATAAAATTAAATCATCATCTTCAACAATAACAATAACATAAAATCTCAAATAAAGATGCAATAATTCTTATGTATTTAATAGAAATAATTCTTAATCATATTTTATTTACTATATGAACGATCACACTTTCGATAATCTAATTTCTTTCCCTTATAAACCGTAGAGATAAGATCAATAAAGATGCAGCCAGGTACTTTTAAATATACAAACTTGAATATTCATGTCCACGCAGTTTCAAAGATTGTGACCCTACTTAAAAAAATTAGTTTAAATTAACTTTTAATTTATTGATGAAATTTCTCAACAAAAATAAATTAATAAAATTTATTTATGATAAAAATATATAAACTTTCAATGTTTATGAAAAAGTTAAAAAAAATATATTTTAAATATTTGTATACAAATTAATTAGTTACTTTTATATTTTAATCTTCTAATTTTTAGAGAATGAGACATTAAATATTTATAGTTTGAAATTAATTTTCAGCAAAATAAAAGTTGAAAAATTCATAGATTGAAATAAAGTCTTGATTAAGAATTTGACTTTAATTTATATAAAGAAAATATGTTATTTAAAAGTTTATAGTAATTTTAAAAAACTAAACAATTCTTTTAGAATTTATTGAAACATAACTTCATTTGTTATACAAATTTGTGTTCAAAATCTATCAATACGGTTGATTTTAATAAGAGTTATCTTAAAGTCAAAAGGAAAAGAGGGACCCACTGTACGTCACTGTACATTAATTTCTTCATTTTCCTTCATTTTACCTCTTGAACAATTGACAAATTCACTTTCCTTTTACCTATTCTAATCAGAGAAAGGACAAGAAGAAGATCTTGACAACGCCAGATTTTAGATATTTTTTATGCTTTAAAAATTTAAAATTACCTGAGCGTTCAAATCAATATATATATATATAATCACCACCGTAATTTTCTTTATAAAAATCAACAAAATCACTAGGCCACACTCCCGCGATTGAATATCAACTAAACATATTTTTTATTTATCATTTTAAGTTAATTAATACACACGTCTTAAAGTAATCATTTTATGAGTGTAGCAGGTGTTAGTAATAGAATGACCAGATAGAGAAAATGAACGGAGAGAGTAACCGATAAATTAAGCAAAACATAACTATATAATATGATTTATTTAGTTAATGACTAAATATAATAATTTAGTTTATATGCAGTACATTTGATTTTTTTTAATATTTTTTTTTCTCAATCACTACAAGTATTTTACTTTAATAATATATGCGTTAAAATTCATACAAATGGTGATTTGTGGTATTGTTCAATATTGTAAAAACTATACCACAATATAACTAAATTAATATCATAATACACGTGTGAGTTAAGTAGCACAATATTGACATCTTTCCTATAATTTTAATATGGCTTCTGATTAATGCAATTGTTTATTTAGCATTAAAAAAAATTAATAAATTGGTTAAACGAAGAGTACCATGATATTTTTTTATTAATTATTAATTCATTTATTTTATTAATAAGTATAGTTCTTAACTTATCATACATCTTTTTTAATTTTCGATGGATTTTTTTTGACATATACCTCTTGAGACAACACTTGATCTTGATGAGTGTGACAATGATATTTCAGTTTAAGTTTTTCCCTCTTGTGATTCAATTTGGATTTGACTTTGTCCTTCTTGTACTTTAGTTTGGGAAAGAAATTGGAGAAATTAATGAGCAAATTTTGAGAGAACAATAAAAAGAATTCAAAAGAAAATTAAGAAAAAAAGGAAAGGAAATTTGAGAAATCACATTTGAAAAAGGGCATGAAAATAATTTTCTTCTAAAGTTATTCTTAGTTGCAACAACTCTAACAACATCTTTTCTTTCTTAATGATATTTGAGAATCATTGTGTTCAAGCTTTCAACCATAAAGGAAGAAGAATAAGTGGTTCTCAATTCTTCTATTTTCTATAATATGAACAATTATGAAAGAAGAAGAACAATTAAATTAATCAATATACATTAAAATTGAAGACAAGACGATATTATATAAAATATACATTAAAAATAATCAATTCGAATCAAATTTAAAAAGAAGACTTGAATGAGAAGAAAAAAAATCTAATTTTATGGTTGTACTACTTGTACAACATAGTAGAAGTCGAGGCCAAAAACCCACATCATACCACAATAATAGCGAAAAGTGGGGTTGCCCGTAATAGCCCATCTATTTTAGAATTTATGGCCCACGAGTCCAATCTAAAATTTATTGTCACAATACACGGCAAATACTTCCTTTAAATAAAAAAGTAATGGTTAGTCATAATCTCATTAAAAGTTAACTATTGTACCAAAAATAAACATTAAAAGTTTCTTCCTCCAATTTTTTTAATTGTTGCATTTTGGAAAAAAAAAATTTGTTTAATTGTAATTTTTAAAGGAGATTTTTATGATACATTTGAAAATTAACATGTTTTGATAATATTAAATTAAATCATAAATAGTTGAATATCTGTCAACTATGAATGAAATTTGACCAGATTTTAAATTTAGCACTACTAAATTTATAAATTTTTTTCTATCTATTTTGAAATAACATTTTTTGTAAAATGAGATAAAATAAATTTATTGCAAGTATAAAAATATGTAAAATGAGATAAAATAAATTTATCATTTTTGCTAGTCACTCTCGTGATTTTTTCAGTTATACTCAAATAGATTAGTGGACTGAGTTTACGTAAAATTAATTACTTTTAAATATATAATAAATTAAATTTATGAAGGATATATGAATATTAATACATAACTGTAATTTAAAGAAAAATGTATAATTTTTCCAGCCAAAAGGTAACGGAGAAGCATGTCAACATTGTTGAACAAAATAGAGATTAAGAAAGCAAATAAATTACCAAGGAAAATGGGCACGGTATATATTACAGATGGTTAGAAAATTGAAATTCTGTAAATAATTATGGAACAGGATAAGACTTGTTATGGCACATGCATTTGTAAGCCATTGGACAAGATTCAGCTTCTGCAAGAGATGCACAAACTAAGCTCACCATCACCAATCTGCATGGCGTGCATGACCCGCATGCATGAGAACAATCCGGCAACCTCGACCCGGCTACTTGCATTGTGTCGGGTCTACGCATATGATGTTTTGATCTTCCCTCCCAATGTAACCTTTCTCTTGTCCCTTTACTTCCCATTTCAACATCTAAGTGTCCTTCTCCTACTAATTAACATCAAAATTAACACTTATTTAAAAAACATCAAAGATGCTAATTCATTTTTTTTTCTATGAGTATCTATCTAAAATGATAAAATGAACATATAATAAATTCCATATATGAATTATTAAGTATATGTACGTAATTTTCTTTGATAAACTTTAGAAACAGTTTTATAAATACTTTTGGTGATGTTAACCTATTAAAATAAGACATGAGTGAGAGAGTATGCTATGGTATTGTTTGAATGTTGTTAATGAATAATATACGTAATTTCAATCTAATATAAAAAATGCTACTTGAAAATAAAATAAGAATCAATGGAAAAAAAACCGCTCTCTAATTCATTTGTCACTAAATTTAGAGATAAATTTCCTAATTTCTCTCGTCAATTTCATAATTTTTAGTAGTCAAATAGTATCAACATACATCTAAGTTTTGTCAGTAAAATTTGTAATTAATTTCAACTTTCTAATAATCCTAATTTATAGATTTTAAGGTGTGATAATTGACTTACACAAATTTATGATCTTAAATAGAAAAATGTGAGACTTACTCGAATTTGAGTGGCGTATGTGCCTTGAAGAGGTGATCATCATTGGAAAATAAAGTGAAAGAAGGACAAATACGGCAGCATAGACAAAGCTCCTCTTCATCATGGTTAATTTATCTTACAATTTCAAAAGTGTTGTTATGAGATGTTCTTCTTGAGTACATTAATTGGTGAATGGTATGAAGGAAAGAACAATATATATAGGTAGAAAATAAAGGGGGGGTGTAAAGAAGAGAAAGTGTGGAATTGAAGCGGTTCACAGGCAAGAGGAGATGGTCACATGAA
>NC_021160.2:49602735-49635131 GCF_000331145.2 Cicer arietinum
AGTGTGCGCATTAGGATTACTCATACTTAGATCACAAGATTGCTTGAGCTTTTGTTGTTTCATGTTAGAAGAGAAAAAAGTATGAATTTAAAACGCAAGAGTTAAAAGTGCTTCTTTTACGTGATTTGCTTGCTTCGTCAGCACAAGTATTTGATAGGTAGCATAAATGCAAGCCTCGATTTGCACTTATATTTGTGTGCTATCACATTTTCCAATTTTATTAATTAATTAATGTTCTTGTGCTATACCGAGTTCGCATAATAAATTTGGCAACCGAGGCTTTGATGTGACTGCCATCAATACCTTCTATTTTCTTTCAATATATTTATATTTTATAGGATTAATTAAAAAAATTATATAGAGGCCTTCCAATCCCATACCTACATATACTCCATTATCCATTATCTCAAATATAAATATAAATATAAATAGAAATAGGTTAAGGATGATACATTAATACAACAAACTTCTTTAATTCACTTTAGTTTAGTTTATATTTAAGATTGAAGTAATATCTTTTTAAAGTCTAATGAAAAGTAACTTCTAAGAAATGATAGACTATAAAATTATACATATTATCCAATGCAAAATTCTATTAGAAAAGTAACTTTACATTTTATTAATATTTTTTTTCATAAATAAATAATATAATTATCACCAGAAATTTACATAATTGTGATATTCTGAGATTCAAACTAGAGATATGATATCTCAAAGTTTGTTCACTGATTTCTCCCATTTCTCTAATTGTCTCCCACAAACTGAGACAAAATCAAATTGAAATACCACTTTCACAATATGGATCCACTCATGAAGATTACGTGTTGTCCCAAAAGGTATATGTTTAAGAAGATGCATTAGGAACTACAAAAAAGGAGTAATAACTCAAGGACTGCATTGCAATTTTTAATATAACTATAAAGATCAAATTACTAGTAAGTGAACAATTTTAGGGATTGATTTTAGTATATTGATTCTAATTTTTGCAGTTTAAAAGATATGGACTAAGAGGACTAGTTATCTACCCTGAAGGATTTTGTATAAGGCTACCAGCAATTAGGGGACTTACACCACCATTCATGAATGCACCACCATCCATTAGAAGAACCTACACCACAACTCATGAATACACCACTACCTCCACCTATAGAGCACCACCACCCATGATAAGATTGACTCCTGGACCACCAGTTGTCAGATTGTCATTTTCTAAGTCTAGTTCAAGAACAAATAAACTAGATTTAATTTATTTCATTCATAATCCATGATGTGACCTCCAAATTTAAGGTAGTAAACATACGAATGAACATTTGAAGAATGAAGCAGTTGAAAAATGAAACATTTTGAAATATGTTTTTTTTAATCTTGTTGACACTTATTACTTATTAATATCTCTTTTGGAATCATTTAAATGATGTACTTGAATGATATTATGGAATACTTTAGATGATGTAATTGACACATATTACTTATTAATTGACACTTATTTAGAGTTAAATAAACTTCATTAATGCATTTTGCAATTTATTTTATTTTGAAAAAGAGTGTCTCAAGGATTATAAGTTATAAACTTCAGGTAACAAATCGAATATTTTATATTTCCTAACAACAATGTTACATAAACACATTCAAACTGATGTCCTCCATAGCAATGGTTGAAAATACAAAATATAAACATTATTACCAAAATATACTTCAATATTTTGACTTCATTTTCTAACGACTCCATTTTGTCCATCAACCTTGCCATCCACACATCTTCATCACTTCCATGGTCCTTACATAATGAGATCAGTTTATCCATCATTCTTATTTTTCAAGCCGTCAACTTTGTCCGACAACTTTGTATTCCACATATCTTGGTCTATTTCTCCATTAAATAAACCTAGTTCCTTAGCTTTATCATCCCATATAAAGAAGTTGCAGTTATATATATATCTTTTGAAAAAATTAGAGAAATTGAAGAAGGGACATGAAAAAAAATCTCTTCCTAAATTCGTTTTAGTTGTAGCAACTTTAACAATAATATTTATTTCACAATGACATTTGAGAATTACTGGATTCAAGTTGTTATCCATGTAGGAAGAAGAATAAGTGATTTTTGATTCTTTTATTTTTTTACAATTTGAACATCGCGAAAAAGGAAGAAAATGAATTATATAAATGAGGATCTTGGAAGAAGTTGGTATGAAATCTGGAAGAAGAACAATAATGAAATATATAGATTAAATTAACATGTTATAATTGAAATGATGACCAAATTTTAGTTTCTCTTTTTATTTATGAAAAAACGAGTTTCAATTTTATTTTGAAAATCAGGTAAATTAGTCCATCGTGTTTCCAAAATCAAACAAATTAGTCATTCTCTTACGTGTCAATGAGTTGACTAACAGCAGACCTCGTCATTTAAACAATTAACGTCTACGTCAACCTCATTAACGGAACAAACTAACAAATGAACTATATTGTCTGATGACCTTCAATTTTAGAATGTTATTTATATATTTCTAAATTTCAAGAAATAAATATCCAACCCCTACAATTTTAAACGACAATTTAATGATTTACTAATTTGGAATGCATAATGAGATCATTCAATTTAATTACTCTCTCACTCACTATACATTATTATATTTTTATATCTTGTTATTCTTTCACACTATATATTACTATTATATCTACTTATAATTCTCTCCCATGAATAAAAAAATCTCTCTATCCCAATTTATTAAAATAACAATATATATATTTCATCAATATTATTTTTTTTGATATATTTTAAATAAAAATTTAAACAAAATTAGAATACATTAATTATAATTTACTGTGTGAGTCATTCACAAGATAAATATATTTTATTAATCAATAATCTTTTATGAATTAATTAATTAAAAAAGAAAAAGACATTTTATTAATATTGTGTCTTTAAAAAAATAAGTTTCTAGATAAATCATACACCGAAAAAAATTAGTTTCTAGAAAAATATCTTTCATGAATTAACTAATTATAATTTACTAAATAAATCATGCATTGAATAAATATTTTTTATTGATCAATTAATTGTAAAATGATCTTTCACAAATAAATTAATTAAAAGAGAAATATGTATATTAGTACTACATATTTTCAATATGTTCTGCATAAAAATTTGAACAAAATCATAATACACTAATTATAATTTATTGTATAAACAGGAATAAATATTTTTCACAAATATTTTCACTGTACAATTAGTTAGAAGATAGTGTTTCACAAAACAAATAATTAAAAGCAAGATATGTATTTCATTAGTATTGTATTTTTTCATTATCTTTTAAATAAAATATTTAATCAAACTTCTAATACAATAATTATAATTTTATTAATAAATCATACTCTGGAAAAATATATATTTTACACGAGTAAATTAATTAAAAGAGAAATACATAGTATTTGATCTGTGTTATTTTGACATAAATTTCACAACAAAATTTTGCCACCGATTAATATGCAGCTTAAATTATGATTAATTATACTCAATAGACAATTAATAAATATAACAAGTATTACAATTCCATTAATTATTCATTCACTTGATATAATCAATGATGATTTCAACATTATTAACTGCGTTTTCATGCATACAATTGAACACAAGTCTTAGTCAATTGATTTCAAGTATAAAGGAACACCTATTAAAAATATGTATATTTGAACACAACTTCTAATATTAATGAATATTATATATATTTAAACACCTAACATCCTGTAGATAGTTCATGAGTTGCATCTCGATATTATATTAATTAACCATTTACTAAAAATATTTAACTATTCACTTAACATTATCTTTATTACGTAGTAGAACGAATTTATCCATCTAAAATATTATTGTCAACTTAGTGTCAAAATATCATTTCTATGAGATTTACCTCAGCTGATCATAGTTTAAAATCATCACAAAGCAAATTGAACCATAATAAACGAGTTCCTAAATTTAGGGAGGCAATAAAAAACTATTAAAACCAATTTGAGCCCCACAAAACATGGTTATAGAGAAACCTTGTCCATACATACATAACCCAATCCTTAACCAATGGAAGGTTCTCTAAACCAACAAACATAAAAGTACATCACGGTGTCCAAAAAATTCTCAAACAAGAAAAAAGTGACAAAATTTTAATTTCTCTCCTAGAATGTATAAACAATCTCAAAGGGTTAATTGATCACTACATGTAAGTAAGATATTGAATTTGTTCAACCACCATCACAATATTTACCATGACATCTGATTATTTTGTTCCCAAAAGATATGCCTCAATAAATAGTCATGGAAGGTACCATTCCAAACGTGGGAAAAGTAGTGGATTCCTAAGATGTTGTTGTTGTTGCTTAACTTGTTGTTTTTGCACCATCTTTCTAATCATTTTCATCTTAGTATCAATGGTTATAGTTTTATATTTCTTTCTTGAACCAAAAATTCCTATCTACAATGTTGAAAATCTTGATGTAAAGAATTTTGATCTCCGAAAAGACGATAAACTACACTCCGACATTGATGTTTTTGTGAAAGCAGAGAATCCAAATCAGGAAATTGGTTTGGATTATTTAGAAAATGAAGTTAGCATAATTTATTCAGGGTCTATAATTTGCAAAGGGAAATTTCCTATTTTCTTGCAACCAGTGAAGAACATAACCAATTTTAATGTGACATTGAAGGGAGATAGTGATTTTGGTCCTGAAATGCAAAGTCGACTTATCATTGAACAAAAGCTTGGACATATTCCTTTGTTAGTTGTAGTGAAGCTTCCTATAAGGCTTGTGATTAGTGATTTTTTTCATCTTAGGAAATTTGTTGTTAATGTAAATTGTTCATTGGTTATAGATCAGCTGCAACACAACAAAAGGCCAAAAATTCTGAAGAAAGAGTTCACTTATGATGTCCATTTATGAGGAGTTGTTTCCCTTTTCTAACATTTGTATATATTTTCTTTCTATTGGATAATTTTTGCATTATTATATCTCATAACATGTTATATAGCAGCCACTCCTTAAACGCTACAAACTTTGTGATAGACATCTAACACCATCCAGACACAATTAATGTAAAAAATATGATATCAACATTAGTACATATGTATTTTATTATTAAATAAAATATGAATTTTTTATTAAAAAATCTAAATTGAAAATTAAAAAATATATTTGTAATCTTTTTTTGGATCATTTTGAAGGAGCATATATATTTCTTTAATATTATGTCTCAGTTTTAATTTACTATGTACTTCACATTTATTCTACTTTTGAATGTCAAATTCATTATTTTTTTTAATTGTAACATTCAATTATTATTATTTACGTCACTTTTAAAGTATTAATTTGACTTTGTATTTATGATACTGAAAAACACATCAATAGTTAAAAAGAATAATTTACTAAAATAATTAAAAAATATATTTTTTATTTTATGTATAACTACTTCTTACCTTCATAGCATCACAAAGTGGAACCTCTCTAAGTGTTTTTTAATTAAAGATGGTGTCCAGAAGCATGCACACTGCTAAGTTAATACATAATACAAACTTTAATATTTGGCATCTCTTGTGCTAAATGTTAGCTACTTAATAATATATTACATTTCTTAGCTTATAAAATAAAATACATAACACAAAGTTGCTACTACCAAAAGAATATGGATGACCTTATCAAATTTCATTGGTATGTATGTACTTATTGCCTCAAACAAAAACCAAAAGGCATGTGCTCATAATAGCATGTAAGCTTTCGTACACAAATATGTACAAGCAAGGACAATGTTTGTATTTTTTTAATTAGGCATGCCTGTGTTAATTTGTCTTGAAGTGCTGAATCTACATTCTACACAATTAAAACTTAAAATATTGGCATCAAATTGATCTCAGACAAGTCACTTACCTATAATACAAAATATTATAATGTGTGCCTATGCTATGCGCATGTCTTAAAAAAAAATTCATATTTACAGACTCATTCATTCATATTTGATATTTACTTATTGATTTCGCTTAAAACATTCAACAAAACAAGATTTAAGATCAATTTCATCACAAAATGGAGTGATATATTTCATAGAAAAACAAATGGTCAATAATTAGTTCACAAGAACTTATAAATTCATTTTAATTCAAACATTACATTGTTTTTTTTTCCAATGGGTCAATAATATTTAACCAATAAATTTTGAACCTAGTGTATTCCATATCTAATCATTCATCCTATTGCAATATAGAAAAGAATGAATAAAAGGTCATTGAAAAATAAAAAGGGAACTATTTATTAGATGTAGCATAGGATTAAAAATACATCCCCCTGTATTTTTAGCGAAGAAGAAAACAGAACAATACATACAAAAAATAATAGAATATGATTCTCACACGCATACCAAGTTAACAATAACCACATAAAGTGTAATATTTGAACATCATGCAAGCATTATTAGATGTAGCATAGGATTAAAAATACACGAATAATGAAATAAGATAAGTTCTGCGGTACAATAAAAAGTAGAAAATAGAGTGTTTATTTGTACTATAAATTTTTTTATTAATTTTTTTTAATATTTTGTCTAAGTATGCATTACTATTAAAGTATTATAAAAATTTACTAAATTAAGAATTTTGATAAATAAATGAAATGTCATTCAACTATTAGTAATTTAATTTTGATAGTACCAAAACATGTTGATTTTTTAATATATGACAGAAGTTTTCACTAATAATTATGCATTTTCACTTTTAAACTAAAATAGAACTATTTTTGTTTTTTATAGACACGTGTTATTGGCCAGTAATTAGTTAAAGTGCGTAGAAAATTGTGATTGTCACGAATAGAAAGTTTTGAGTTTCAATCTTTGTCTAAAGCTATTGATTGGGCTTGTTGAAAGTTTTTAAACATAATTACAGTTTTAAACATAATTACACTAATATAAATTCAGCAAAAGTTCTCCTCCTGCCTCATACACGGCGTGAAAAGTCCCATATTTTTGTGAATCAAATTTTCACTTTGGAATTGAATTCTGAACTTCATTTATAAAACTTGTTCAACGGTACAATCCTTATCGTTGTGTTATACCTTTGGACACTGGTGTTTAGTTTATTTATCTCTGCCATGTTAAGCCTTAATCCACTACCACGCCTATGCAAAGGGTCCCACTTTGGTGGTGTGAAACATTGCATGAGTTGGTGAACCACTCAGAATTACTTGTAACAGGGAATATAGTAAAGGTGGATCGAATTGGTTAACGGTTTTCAGGTTTTGCTTTACATAAACGCCAACAACCATGCCCAATGTTTACAACAATAACTTTCTTTAATAGGTAAATTGCCTTTGCGACTTGTATTTTAAAATATTTTACATTAGAATTCTACAGAATTCCGTTTATATTTTAATTTATATTTAATACTTTTTTAAGATTAAAAAAATTATATTTGAGTTTATAATATTTTGTTGTTAATATTTCAATCTTAATTTATAAAAATATTTTCTGGGTGTTTAGATGAGGTAATTGAAATTCTAGATAAATTACAATTTTAAGTAATTTAAATGTTTTTATTGAATTCTTTTCATTTCTAAACTTTGTTGTTTGTATGAAGAACATTTTCTTTTAAACTTGGGCTATTTTTACAAATTTTTAAAAAATCAGGGCAAAAAGGACGATTAAATTTGGGCCTAAACCAAAATTTTGGAAGAATTTTAGGACTATTTTATAAATTTTTATAGATCAATTTGTAAAAAATGAAAAATATAAGGACGGATATGTAAATTTTGGAACATATAAGATCAAAATTGTAAATTTAAAAAATTATAATGAACATTTCATGATTCTATATTATAAAGAAAAGAAAGAATTTGAAATTCTAAGATTTTATGTGGTATTTGAAATTCTTTAAATTTAACTTTGATAAAATACTTATCAAATCCCTTAATTTTGAATATTCTCCATATTTATTATCAAAACAAGATAATTTGCATTGAATGATTTAAATTCTCTTAAAAATTTACATTCCCTCAAAAAATTATCTCATTCAAGTAATTGAAAATTATAGGATTTTAAAATTCTAAGCAATTCAAATGTTTCAATTGCATTCCCTTCATTTATAATTTTTTTTTTTTTTGGATGGAACAGTTGTTTATTTAAAGTTGAGCTATTTTATAATTTTCAAAAGTTTCAAGACAAAAATGAAAGTAAAATTTGGGTAAAAATGGAAATTTTGGAAAAGTATAATTTTTTATGTGTGTGTATTTAATTCACATATGATTCTCAATCAAAGAAAATCTCAAACGCTCAACACCACAAAATCACTTAAAGAAACACTTAATGGAATACATTGTGCTTTAATCTTTAATCTATCATTCAGTTTCTTCACTTTTAGGATTCGTTTAATTCATGAAATATGATACATACATGCATGATATGTTAAAAAGTTGGATAAGGATAAGGAGATAATAAACATTATGTTATCCAGTTTTTAATGCACATGTGATAACAAACATAATTTTCTTACAAAAGTTAATATTTTTTTTTTTAAAAAAAATAGATAAATTAAATATGAATTTTTAAGTTTTAAAATTTAAATATGAATATATTTATAATATCTTAGACATGACTATAAAAAAAATCATTCAAATATTCAAAAAATATACGAGATGAATTAAAAGTAAAGACTAAAATTGAAAATAAATATTTTTTTAGACTAAAAAGTTAAAATAAGGATTTAAATAATTATATAACCCTTAATTTTAATACATCATTGGTGTAATTTTTTTGTTACAAATTCCAGATAAATAAATATGTTAACTAGCGTATGTCAAAATATATTTTTGGTGGAGGAATATAAAGGTGAAAATAAGTTAGGTCGAGTTAGACTTTGAAATATAAATCTGTTCAATGAAAAAATTTAAAGTTTAACTTATAACTTATCATAAATTTTTTTAAATATGAGTTTAACATTTATGAAAATTTACTATAGTATGTTATGTTACTTAAAATATTAGTTTATATTAATATTTTTAAATAAATAATTAAACATATTTTTAAATAAATTAATAAACTAAGTCTAGTTGGACGTAAATATATAGTTGATTAGATGGTAGCCTCTATAGGACAATATGAGTTATTTCTACTCCTAAAATACACCCTATAAAAATACAGTGGTTGGAAAAATGAAAAAAGAAATAAAAAACACAGAAGCGTATATATCTATACATGTCGAATAACATATTTAATGTGAAAATATAATTTCTCAAAAAACTTAATCAATGATTATAAATAGTGAAGAAGGAATGGTTGAAATAATGAATTTGTGGTGAACTAGTAATATGGGCATCGTGGACACGAACATGAAGAATATGATGTGCTTTTTCCACGGGGCGGAGTAACAAAAGCAACCACCAAAATTGACAACTGTGTCCATAAAACTTGCAACTAAGGAGTGTGTGGAGCAGTTATTATTATTATTATTATTATTATAATATTCAAACCTTAAAGAAATTAATTAAAACTCCATTCCATCTTCTTCCTCCAACTTTTTCTCATCACAACAATTTAACTTTTCTTCCTTGAGTTTTAGATATGTTTGATTTATTGTTCGGTTGGTCCAAAGCATCAAAATGGTAACTATACTATATAGTAAATAAATTGAATATATGCATGTTGTTGATTAACAATATATTATTACGACTCATCATCATGCATGTGGGATTTTAATACAGTAAGAAGTCTATCAAAAAAGCTCTGTACAGGATCAGGATTCTCAAGAACAAGAGACTGGCAATAGTAAAGCAACTACGAAATGATTTGGTTGAGCTAATACAAGGTGGTCATGAACAAGCTGCACTTAACCGGGTTTGTTAATTAATAATATACTTTTTTCTAAACTCAATATCTTTATTAACTCACAAATCATACTAATAATTTTTCTCTATAAATTCAGGTTGAACAGCTAATGAAAGATGAAAAATTGGCAGCTGCATATGAATTATTAGACAACTTCTGTGAATTTATTCTAACACAGATCTCCTATATCAGAAAGCACAGGTACACATTCTTTCGTAGCACTGTGATTTTGTTAAAGCTACAATAATAGTACTGATACACTGTGATTCTTTCAAACTCACCACCAATCCAAATATTTCTCGAACCCCTCATACTTTCCAAAAATTTATGATGATTCAAGTTTTCAAAATCAGGGACTGTCCAAATGACATAAAAGAAGCAATTTCTAGTCTTATATTTGCATCTGCAAGATGTGGGGATATTCCTGAGCTCTGTGTCATCAGAAAGCTCTTTGGAAAACGTTATGGTGAGAAATTTGTGGAGCTATTTGATGGAAATCTTGTAGACAAACAGGTACTTTTTCTTTTTTCCTTTATTTCACTATAATGTATAACAATGACTTAGCATTTGATGCTATTCAACATTTGTTAATGATGTATACATATTCATGAAATTTAAAAATTACAGTTAAAAGAGAATCTGTCAGGGAAATATGTGCCTGAAGATTTGAAGTACAGAATGGTGGATGAAATAGCTAGGGATAACTGCCTCCAACAACAACAGGTTTTAGCCATACAATACTACCCTGATTGGCAAAAAATGCAGGTCATTCTTCTGTATTATGTAATTAGGACTATACAAAAAATGAACCGAACCGCTAAATTAAACTGAACTTTGATGGATTAGTTAACGAACCGAATTCAGTGAACTGTCTAACACAGCTCAGTTCTTTTCGATGCGGGTCAGCTTTTTTTAATAGTTTGGTTTAGTTTTTTTTTAAACAATCTAAACATTTGATTTGGTTCATAGAGAATCAGTTTAGTTCAAAAGTCTTTAGTTCAATTTTTTGTAAATGTATTTTCAATTCGGTTTATACTAGTGCACCAAACCTTTAAACTAGTTTGGTTTGGTTTCGGACGAACCATTAATAGTTCGGTTTGATTTTACCTAACTGTTGAACGGTTCACTTCGGTTCGATTTTCTTCCTAAAGAAAACAATGATCAGTGCTAAATATAATAATATTCATGAACTTATGACCTATTTATTAATTAGCAGTAGCAAATTATGTTCAATGTGTTTGTGCAGCTTAAAGAACACAAAGAGTGTCAACTAGTGGAAAGTGATGTCCAAATAAATGCCTCAATTTCTGAGTCTAAAGTCCATCCTTCAGAAATTGAAGAGATAGAAAGAGATAACATGTGTGTTCATTCATCTCTTTCCAAACCATGTGACTCTTGCAATCTTCCCAAATCATGCTTTGATGATTCTTCTGCTATTGTTCAGCAATTTCCTCAATATGTTTTGAGCTATCCTATACAAAATATAGTAGAGGTACAATTTCCTACACTACTTTCTTCTGTAAGTTCTAGTTTGCAAAATAAGGGGGAAAGATTGGCATTAACATCTTCAGAAGAAAGAATAAGTTTCCCTTATTATGTTAATGAAATTGTGGAATGTCAATTTTCTTTACCAAAAGATGGTGCCTGCCAGGATGAAATACTATTCAAGTTAAGATCATCAAGTCTTTTCAAGAGAGAAAAAAATATATTTGGTTGCGATAAAAGCGATATCGATCGAGATGAATCGCCGAGTGAGTCGTGGAGCACGAGGATCTCAAGAAGGAACAAAAGGGCACCAAGGAAAAGATCAAAAAGAAGATCATCCTCCATGGAAAATCTAGGCATTGTAGATATTGGATACATGATTTATTATCAAAAGCCATGCAGAAAGGATCAGAGGCTTCCACTAGAGGTAACTCCACCATCAAGTTATTCCAACAAGAAACTAATGCTACAAAGTTTCTCAAAAAAGGAAAGAAGTTTACAATCATGTGATCAAAGTGAAAATAGCACAAGGAGAAAAAATTCCAACCGAAAAACTATTAGCTGCAGTTTAGACCAGCCTTGTTATTTTTTCCTCTATGGTGATGATGAAAAAGACTATTTGGAAATTCAATCAATGAAGCCAAAGAGAGTGATAGAATTAGAAGCTACACATGTTCAACAAGGAAATATGCTTATGCATGATGAATGTAGTCATGAATTGAACCAAGGAATGGAACTAGTTACAATCCCTCATAAGCCATATAAGAAGAATATTTATAGTGATGTAGTTGAGTGTGAGGCTAATAATGGAAACAATGAAACAAAAGAAGATATCAATGCCTCTCCCATAAAAAGAATTGGAACAGAAGCTCCTTATTCAAGGGCCATGACAATGCCACAAGAGAGACATAGAAAAAGCAAAGACAAGATGTTAAGGACATATTCATGTCCTTCTCAACATCCTAATCATATTCATCCTAAGTTGCCTGACTATGATGACATAGCTGCTAAGTTCACTGCTCTCAAGAGAGACTACCTAGAAAACAAAGACTGCCTAAATCGAAAGTAGAGGAGGCATAGATTATAAACAGAATTAATTAGTTTTAGTACAGAGATATTAAATTTTGAGTTACTAATTAAATAGATTTCATTGATTGTTTCTAGATACCACTAAATATTCTGTCATTCATCTATATAAGATTACATGATTGATTAACAATTAAAAGGGGAAATTTAGGATTCTCCTTTTTTAATGCGAACAATTTATTTTAGAGTACAAAATAAATAATGTCAATCCTCAGTGAATAAATCAAGAGTCGAAATTATAAAGACTTATATAATAAATTATGAAAGTATTTTGAACCATACATTTCTCTACTTTACTCTGTACATATCTATATCTATATCTATGTGAAAATGTGATATTGGATGTATAGATATGAATCTTAAAAAAAAATATACTTGCTTTGATGAAAAGAAAAAAACTTATATAGTTTACCAGCCAAGGATATATAGGACTTAGTACATAGTAGTACTCTCTCCAAATCTTGGATAGTTTTATTATCTTATTTTTGTTTTAAAACATGTGTTACTGAAATTCAAGATATAATCGACCTTTATTTTCCAATTATATCCTTAGTGTATTTATGTTCTTTACATTAAAAGAAATTAGAATTAAAAATTTGTAAAACAAATACTGATAAAGTAAGGGTATTACGATAAAAATATACATACTTTAACTCAATTTTTAATCTATATACAAAAAATGTAAACGATTTTGGTATTTAATGTTGCAGACGTGTATTAATCCCACAAAATAAAAGTTTACATATATTCTCAAAATTATTATTGAATTTTTTTTATAAGTAAATATTAATAAATTATTAAAGTTATGTTAGTTTTTTGGATTTAAATTGAAAATTGTTCTTTTATTTATCAATTGTGAAAGGGTATAATAGTCTTTTGACTTGAAGTATGAAGTGTACGATGAGATTTAATATTTCTTTCGTCTTTGCAATTATAATCATTTTTAATGTTGGTTTTTGTAAGTTTTTTTTTATTTATTTCAAATTAGTACAAATATAATTTCATTTTAAAACAGTTCTTCCATCCAAGTTCCATTAAAAATATTGTAACACGTTAAATCTAAATATAATTAAAATATAAATTTTTTTCAACCTAAAAATAAACAATATTTAAAACATAACTTTTCATAAAATATTTTCAATATTTTTTTTAAAAAATAATCGAAGTTTTTTTCTTTGAAATTTTTGTCTATTTTTCTTAAAAAAAATTATCAAAAGAATTTTAAATTTATTTTTTGAAAAAAATCGAAATTTTTTATCTTTAACAAATTTTTTATCAAAATTTTTTTATATATCGTTTTTCTCAGAATCGATATTTTAACGCTTATACGTTTATACGTCTATAATGTGGAGTAACATATAGTTTTTATTAATTACTGGTTTTAACGCTTATACGTCTATTATGTGAATTATTTGAAGTGTAGACATATAGTCAGAAATAGTTAGTAACCGTTTTAAGACATTTAATCAATTAATAAAAAGTAGTAATGGGTTCATTAGGAAATAGATTAATCGATTAGACTAAGTGAGGTAATTGATTAAAACACATCTTGAATTGCAAACAATCATGTTTTTACACTACTAATCGATTGGGGTCTAATGCTAACTGAATAGTTATTGACTAAATTTTAAAAATAATAGTTTTTATTTTTTTTATTTTTAAGTTTTAGACATTCGAATTTGTGTTCTATCTTTGAGTAACTATCTGGTCACTTAACCTATCTATAAGTAGAGTCTTAATTTTTCAAATTTGTAAATTTTATATTGATAGATTAAGTATCTCATAAATTTTTAAACACATAATTTTGTTAAGTATAAACTGATTTCAATTTTGTTTGTTATTGTGCGACTTTTAATTCGAAGAGCCTCAATCTATATTCTTTTCTTACTGGTTAGAATTATTCTCAATCGATAAATTAATATCAAATTATATGTTTCTATTTATTTTTATAATTTTTTATTTATTAATATTATCGTAGAAAAATGTTAACATGTGCTTCAATAACACATGTTAATAATTCAAATGTAAAAATTTTATCTTGAGACTTGTGTTTTCCATCCTTTAAAATTTAAACATTGATTTTTTTAATTAGAATTTTCTACTTTTGGTATTCTTAAGATACATGTTAACATAACATGATTCATTATTATATTCAATCTGAATATTCACATGATGAACATAAACGAGTCATCATTTTTCGAAGTAATGTAATTCATTGTATTGTTTACTCTAAATATTTTAAATAAATTAAATAGGTTTATTAAATAGAGATATCTCGTTATCTCTAACTCAACACAAATAGTTAATTTATTTAGAATGAGTGTGGAGACACCATTATCTTTTAGGCAATGTAAAAAAAAAGGACTCTTTTAAGACTTCAGAAGATATATTAATCAAATACCAACCAACATTAAAGCCCTGGTAATTAATTAGTAGACCAAGATTAAGTCTCATGCATGTTATGACTGCCAATATACACCATGAGGATAAAACAATTGATGTTGGAACCATTATACCTTAATGGGCCAGTACGTAATGATTACAGGGACTAATACTTTGGGTAGTACGTAATCAATACCTTAATGTAATATTTTACTAACATTATAAAACTGTTCTTCTACTATAACTGTCTTGTGATTCTTATCAATGCCAATGCCAGCCTGACACATACATAGCCAATTTTTTTGGCATCCCTTAATGTGCTAAGCTGCACTTGATTAATAAATAATCAGAGTAGTTGATTCTTGATTAATTATGTTAATATAATACCTTGACAAAATGGGATAATATTTTCTTTGGCAAGTTATTAATCTAATTAGTTGGCAGAAAATAATAGTGCTCCAAAATGACCCAGTTCTATGTTTGCGAGTGCCAGCCACTTAATTTTTATATTACTAATTATAATAATGTCCCAATAACAAAGCAGAAAGAAAGAGCCGAAATGTGAAGTATATGGATATGGATAATTTTAAATATTTGTGATATAATAACATAATACTACTAGTATAATATAACTTCCATAACTATTATAATAATATCATAATATCAAGTTCTTGATAAACACGGAAACTTTTGCTTCTATTTTAATTATGCGCCATTTTTTTTTATATAAGCAATTATGCGCCATGTTTAATTTGAGCACTTCTAATCCATAAACGAGTTGACTTGATAATTTTTTATTCTGCTCCCACTTTTGTGATGAACTTTCTTTAAATTGAATTGAAAAGCATGAACAAAGTTAAGACATGACCTCCAAAATATGATTCAAATTCTACTCTGTTTTCCTTTAGTTGCTCTAATTATAAGGAATGTCAATTGTTTTTAATGACAAAAAGGAAATGAAAGACATTATAAGGAAAGTCAATGAACAAATAACGCTTGCCTAGGAATATATATATAATTTTATCTCTAAGATATAAACTCCAAACCGGATAATATTACAAAAATATGATTTAAAATTGGAACATATATCAATGTACGAAGTCATAAAGTCTTATATCCGTCCCCTTATTATATAATTCAATTATTTAAACCACGGAAATTAAAACGATTTTATTTTTAATATAATTAAGTTTGTTGACAATTTAAATTATTTTACAAATCTACCCTTAAGAAAATTAAAACAATATTTTTCATTTTAAAATTTTAATAATAATGCAATATGCTGAAGTTTAATAATGTGACTTGAAATTCAATACCACTTTGTGAAGTATAAAAGCACAATCAAATTAAAATAGGTCAAATATGTTTTTAGTTTTTATAAATTTAGTTTTTATAAAATAAAAATATAACTTTTAATTCCTACAAAACCATCATGTATGTAGTTTTAATTTAATCCTTGATGTTAATTCAATATATATTCTTGAATTAATTTTTAAAAGTATATTAACATCAATAGAAGAAGTTGCTTTTTAAGTGTATATTTTTGTTACCTTTTTTTTATCTTGAACGTTTAATATTTAAAAAATTCATATTTAATTTATCCTATGTTAAAAAGCTTAAATTTATTTGGAGAAACTTTTTACAAAGTTATAAACATGTCTGCATAAAATAATTTAAAAATTTAAGCGTTTAAGGATAATTAAATATATTTTAATATAAAATTGTTTGTTTGATAATTTTGTAGGAATTACAAGTTGTATTCTTATTTTACATAGACTAAAATTAAAATGTTGATATATATAGGACTAAAAATATATTAAACTCATTAAAATTTTATAAATGACTTTCATATTAAAATAGATAAATTTGTTCATGTTTGGTTCCACTTTTGCAAGTGTCAAAATCAATTTGAAGTGTAAAATCGTGGTGATATGTTTGAGTATTATCAAGTAAAATTAATTTTGTCTCTAAAATTAATTCTAAGTTGGAGTTGGAATATGTAACTTTTTAGTCGCAACGTAATTTTTATACTAAAATTTATTGTTCAACTCATATTTAAATAAATCAATTTTACAAAATAAATTTTTTATACTGTAGAACGAAATACACGATATTTATAAACAATTTCAAAAAACTTAACTTTTCATAGTTCTCAAGAAAACTTTTCGACGATAATATTTAAAATATCAGCATTGATTTGATCAAAATTAATAAAAAAATTATTTTTACAAAAGAGATAAAATTAATGGACTAAAATTTTTATTTTTAAGATATGAAGACCAAAATCACCAAATTTTAAAATTTGGAAGACCAAAAATGTATTTTAGAAAAAAATATTTCTAATTATATAAATGTTCACTAACATAATTGCCTAAAAAATAATGTTGATTAGCATAAAATTGTTTTTTGGCGGGGGTTAGTCTAAATTAAAGACTACATAGAAAGTTGAATAACTTTTTTTACATAGTAATTTGTATACCTACAAATTTAAATTTAAATCTACATCACATAACTGAAGTTTACATATATATATATATATCATGAGTTTTACATTCTCCAATGGACTACCTTAAAAATTATTGGAAGGTATAGTTAATTTCGATAATATTTTTTAAAAATAATAATTAATGATTCTCTTATTTTTTTTATGGATAAATAAATTATTTGATTAATGTGGATTCAAAAGAGATATATATATTTATTTTTTTGTATTTTTTTTATCAAATTAGTATCATTTAAGTCATTATCTCAATCATAAAAATAAAGATGGTAAGGAGTTGACTCTTACCATACAAAAATCGTGAGTTCAACTTTTAGTATTGATACGAGAATATCTTTAATGAGTGATTTGTAAGGGAACATTTGTTTCACATGAGTTATTTGTAAAAATGAAAATATGAGTCGTTTTTACTCCTAGCTTCGTGGAAACTTTTATTTCCCACTCATTTTCTTGGGAACAAATTCATGACTAAGTGAGAAGTTATTTTGTTATTTAGAATGTTTTATTTCATAGAATTAGTTTTCTAACCTTGTAACAAACATATGAATCTATATTTGTAACCTCTACATTTTTAGAAATTATTTTTTAGCCATAAAACAAACACCCCTAAGTATTTGAATTAGCATTCTTTGATCTTAAAATCTGTTATGACTTTAATGAATCACCAGAATCCAATTCATCTAAACTTATTCTTACAAACAAAAAAAAAACGTATGTAACCATTAAAATTTTAATCATTTTTCAGAAAACATCATAATTGACGTAATCCATATTAAAATTTATCATACAATTACATTTTATCTTAACAAAGTTGAATATGTAAATTAGACCCTTTCAAAAATAAAAAAAATCTAAACTAGACAATATAAAAGCCGTGTTATATGAGCTAAAATTATGGCTTGTAATTCTTGCATGGTTCAAGTGTGTTTTTGGGTGGGCTAATCACGTTTTGTTTATTAATTCAGCTATAAAAGTCCTAGACTTATATATAGCTTTGATATTTATGTAAGAAGACTTTTACAAAATACGACAAAGTAGATAGTACACAAATAAGTATTATATAATAATTTAAAACAAAATGATGAAAGTTTAAGTGGACCACCGACACGTGCCGATTTCCACCGACCTTGTTGTGAAAAAACTATGTTATGGTGTTTGACTATGCAACGTCAAGCTCAAGCACATTCGACCGAGAGTTGTTTTAATGTTTGAAAACCTTGGCATTGTTACACCGAAAGTGAAAGTGAGATGAACTAAAACGTGGATACTTTGCCTTACACAAACCAAATTGCACTGTTTCGGTTGGTTTACATGAGTATAGGATGATGCGGGTGAGTTGAGTTTTTTGTGAATAATTTCGGCTCGTTTCTTTAAATGTTCTATCATGCCTATTTGTTTAATTAAATCAATTCATCTAAGTATGAGATTGATATCTATTGTAATGTGGGTGGTGGGATTGGAAACCCCACTTTTTTGTATGTGTGTTTTGATGGGAAATAAGCGATCAAATAAATTTAAATAATAATCATATAAAAATATGGTGAAATTTTAAAATACAGATAAAAAATCATGATAGTGTTTATGACAACTAAAAAATAATATTATATAAAAATAATTATAACACATAAATTTCTTTCAAACTTTCAATGTTTCAATGACTCAAGTATATATATTCTCTTTAAAGAAAATATTTAAATTAAATCTTTCAACATTATACCACAAGAGTATAAAAAAAAAAAAAAAATTATATACAAATTTAAATTGTTTATAACTGATATATATATATATATATATATATCCTTGAACTTGCTTTTTTTTCCACAATTCCAAGTAACGTAACACTATTTCAGATATAAAATTTCAATCAACTCTAACATATTTACATGCTAAGGAATGTATTTGAGATTATTATGATGATTTAAAATGTGTTTTGGTAATTAAATTTCTTGAAAATTTAAAGTTTGATATATGTTTCATGTTACATTAGGGTAACTAATTAAGATTGTTATGATGATTTTTTATCTTTTTTATTTCATACAATTTGATCTATTAATGAATCTCAATTGTTAATATGTGATCCAACTGCTCCGAATACATAGTATTAATTTTGGAAATTTTATTCACACTGTATGAAATTACTATTGTTTATTCAAACATAATTGTCTAAATTAGTTACCCTAATGTATCATGAAAAATATATCAAACTTTAAATTTTCAAGAAATTTAATTTAAGTTTTCTAAAACACAAATGTGTGTGTGTTTTTTTTTTAAATATTTAAACTTAAAGTTTTCTGAAACACAATTATGTTCCAGAAAACTTAAATTGAGATTTACAATATATACTATTAAAAATGTGATTTTTAAATTTTATTTTGGTTTAAATTTATTTTTTGTCTCTGTAAATATAATTTTTTTTTTATTTTGGTCCTCGTAATTTTAATTTTTTTGGTTTACATCCCTATAATATTAAAAAAAAATTATTCTTGGTCTTTAACGTTAAGTGGACGTTATAAAAACGTTAATTGACAAAGTGAAACAGTTTTTTGTCCCTATAAATATAACAATTTTCAGTTTTAATTCCTGAAAAATATTTTTTTGAATTTCATCCCTGTAATATTCAAAAAATTTATTTTTTGTCCTTAACGTCTCTAATGAAATGCAATAATTTATATAGTTATTTTTATAAAATATTTCCAAAAATTTATAGTTAATTTTTACATGGACCAAAGATATATTTAATGTACCAACAAACTTTAAGAAAGTTTTTAAAGTTTGTCAATTATGATATTTTGTAAATGTAGTTTTTAGTTTTTTTTTTTTTTATTTAAAACAAAGAGTGGACTGAAGTTTTCATTAAAATGTGGGGTATGAGTGTAAATTGTGGGATAAAGGGGTACAAAATTAGGTTTTATATATATTTAGATTTTCTTGACAAAGATTTAATGAGGTAGATGTTGAGTTTTTATTTTTTTTTATTTATCCTAATTTAGACTTTGGTCGAACTCACCAAATAATTTTGTATCTTTATTTTATTTTTTTTGATAAAAAGAGGGTTTAAGCCCAACCTCGTAAATTACAAAGAGATTAAATGGCGAGATGAGACTTTCGTATTGTCAGCTGATAATAAAAAAATAAAATAAAAATAAAAAATAAATAAAAAATAAATAAAAAACTTGAGTTGAACACTGCTCGTAAATCATCAAAAGAGGCCACTTGAACAACCAATATTTGTCAAGACATATGCGCACCCATTAACATTAGCTTCTCGATAAGTATTGCTCACATGCACTCTACAAACCGTATCAAGTAATCGAATATATGTTAAACCAACCTAATACTCTTTGGGGACCTCTTTCTCAAGGTGTTTGACCACAACAATTTAATCAATATGAAGCTCACGAGCAAATATCCAACAATTTCGAAAGCCCTCTAGCCATCCACCATGATTATTTCTAAAAAGGCCTTCACAACCAGCTTTTGAAGCTCCATTAGTGTTAAGTTGTATCCTTCTTTTTATTTTTAGAGTATTATAAATGATGAATCACGACAGTCAAAAGGAATTAAAAGGTGTCAATATAATTGAAATGTATTGATTTATCATTTATATTTACACTCTTTTTATTTAGAAAAAAAAAAATTTGTTTTAGTTATCTTTCTTTTCATTCCGCGATTTTGCCACCTAAGGCATGAACTACTAAATTTTCATCAGGAGACAATTATTTATTGTTTGGTTGAGGTGGATATAAGAGGAAAGAAGTTAAGGGAAGCGAAAGCTCCAATCTCGATAAACTTTCCATTGTTTGGTTGTAGCAGACAAACGGAAGAAAAAATTAAAGTTATGGGACCTTGAAAAAAATCTTTCCTCCAACAAATGAAAAGAAAGTTTGGAAAATTGATTTTTTTGCCTTTGTTTCAAATATGTTATTTCATTGCATGCATTACATATAAGATTGTGCGAAAAATCCAATTATGAGACTGAAATTCAAATTCGGATCTAAATCTATTTTAAATATTTGGTTAAAATAATATGATTATAATTCAAATTTATTTATCAAACAGTTGGATACCCACTTATGTTTTATATTTGAATTTGATTTTTATCCATTTTTTATCTACTCAACTCCCAAAAATCCTAAATTTCTACTACTCTAAATAATTCTGATTTTGCTATCACTCTACCGACTTTCCACCTTTCGACAGCGTTTTCCGATAATTTATTACTAACTTCATTGAGATATTGTTAATTTCATTTAATTAATTGCTTATTACTAACTAATCATATTGTATGATAACTAGTTAATAAATTAAGATATTTAATATTTATTGAGAAAGACTAAAATATGATAGACTAAATATTTTAAATATAATTTTTTTAAATTACTGATTTTTAAAGGATTAATTTTTTTCAAAATATTATATTAATATGTTACGTTAAAAATGATATTGAGATTTAGATATTGCTCAAACTTAACTTAATTATAAATGTTCAAGATACAAATTAATATATTAAATCTATTAGATATTTTAAATTTACTAAATCTTGTGGTGGTGGTGATATACATCTCGGTATTGGAAGCAAACTTTCAAGTGTTTGTATTTTCTATGGTTTTATAATGGTGCAGTAATTGTTAAATTTGATCGAATAAACATTCAAGTGTTTGTATTTTCTATGGTTTTTTAGTAATAAACAATTTATTGAACTAATATGAATCAGAATTGATGGTCTTAATAAAGTTAGTAATAAATCAATTTTAATCACAAATTATTATAAACAATTGAACATTTTCAATTTTAATCACAAGATAAAGCATTTTTATGGTTGAATTGAGCTTTAATTTTGTAAAAATAATTGATTTTTAAATATGAATAATCATTTTTTTTATAAATAACCGATTTTTAAACTATGAATAAATGATTTTTTTTTAAAATAAATATTAAATTATAATCAAATTTTAACCGTTTTTGAGAAAAAATTAATTTTAAAATTGAGATTTTCAAAATCAATTACTTAACTAGAAATCGGTTATGTAATCATAACTAATTTTACTTATAACCGATTTTAAACTAAATAATATATTTAATTATAAATTTAAATCCATATATTAATTTTAAAATAAATATAATTTGATTTTTTTAAAAAATCAACCATACCCAACTTTAATTATATATATGCGGTTGATGTGTTGTTCATTTCTTTAAACATGTTATTTAGTATTTTTTTTTCTCGGTAAATTATGGCAATTACTTTTTCACACTACACATTATGATTTTTTTAATATAATAATATAACAATGTTGTTTGTATTAATTAATATAATAATAATCCTTATAAATTAAGGTGTAGATATTTTTGTATATAATAAATTTTATGTGAAGATATTTTTGTCATTTTATTAAATATACATCTTTCGTTCCTTTTTTTTCTTCTACTTAACAAACAATTAAAAAATCACTCTATTTTTTATTCCTTTAATATTGTTTTCTCTTTCTTTCTTTTAACAATCCAAACAAAACAAAGGTGAGCATTAGGAGTTTCCCTGTTGCAGTCACTATGAAGCAGACAATGAAAAAATATCTAGTCAATGATGATACCACCAATCCCTGCACAACACATCATGGTAAAAACATCATAACAGTTAAATAAACTGTTTTTCCTTCCCACCTACTCATATTGGTGCCTTCTATTAACAACATGTGTAAAGCTAAACAAAAAAAACAACACTCTCAAAGTTAGTGACCGAAAATGTTATCATAGGCGGTTGAGGATATTGAAGGAAATAGGATTAGTTTTGAAGCAAAGACATAACCGTGTGGGACCCATTCAGCCAACCATTAATGAAACTTCTACATTTATTACCCAACAAGTCTTTGCTTCTTTAATTAATTAATTTTTTTTTTAATTTTAAATCCCTCCCAACTTCTTCATATATAAATCTCTCTCTCAACACATTTTTGTTTCTCACAGAAAATCTCCCAAGCTTTCACCACAAAGAGTGAGTATCTAAGCTCATAAATTTTCACATACAATCTAAGACCACGTTCAAGCATCAAAGATTATATCATCGAAAACCCTTTGGATTTTAATTCCCGCTCGCTCTCTCCCTTTTGATTAACTTTTTAATTTTTTTTTCATATTTTTTTAAATGGGTAATTCCAAATTTAAGAGCTTTTGGATCCGATTCTGATTTTTGATTTAATCGGATAAATAAGCTTTGTACAAACAAATCCAGAATCAAAGTTTTAGTCTTTCTTTTACACTCTAAATGAATTTGAATCTGGGTATTTGAATTTAGTTCACTTAAATTCCAAAAAAGCACTTTTTTAACATATACCCATTTCAAAAAAAGCACTTTTTTTTGTTCTTGAGAGAGCGAGCGGAAGTTTCTTCTTTTTCTTCTTTTCAATGGCTGCAGCTAAGAAAAGTGGCAAATTCAACAAGGATTTGGGTGATGAAACTCACAATCACCACAAAGCTACACAAATTGGTGAAAGTAATTGGGAGATTGAAAAAGGAAAAGGTATTGAATTAAGCAATTCTCAAAGAAAGCTAGTTTTTGATGAAGCTTTCAGTTCACATAGTAATAGGCCTCTTAAGAAAATCAAAAGCCCCCAACGTGAAAATCAAAACCAACCCTTTTCTTCTCTGTATAATAATACTAATATGTCACTACAACAACCTTCACCTTTCTCTTTTCCTCCTTCATCTTCAAGACTTGTTTTTCCATTTGCTTTTGATAATTCTTCACAACAATTCCCTCACCAATTTGGAACCAACAACAATTTACCTTTATACCCTCCACCACCTATTCAAACACCACAAAACCAACAACAAATGATATCTTTTGATTCACAACAACAAAACAATCTTGTTTCATATCCACCAATGTTATCCCAACAACAACATCATCAACAAGTTCTTCAATATTGGAGTGATGCATTGAATCTAAGTCCAAGAGGAAGAATGCTAATGATGATGAACAATAACAATTTGGGACAATATGGTAATAGACCAATGTTTAGGCCTCAAGTTCAAGCAATAAGCACTACAAAACTCTATAGAGGAGTGAGGCAAAGGCATTGGGGAAAATGGGTAGCTGAAATTCGTCTCCCTCGAAATCGAACTCGTCTCTGGTTAGGCACATTTGATACAGCTGAAGATGCTGCTTTAGCCTACGATCGCGAAGCGTTCAAATTGAGAGGAGAGAATGCAAGGCTCAATTTTCCTGAACTTTTTCTCAACAAGGGAAATGATGATAAAGAAAAAGAAACAGAAAATTCATCATCAACAACAACTTCATGTGTTACTTGTCCATCAAGTAACAGCACTACAAAGCAGCTAGAAACTCCTCTTGAAAGCCAAAACATTCAAACACTTGTTCCAATGGAAGAGTCTAATGAGAATGACTCTGGAATTGGATCGAGTGACGCTGCGGCTAGCGACGAGGTTTCGCAGTCACAGGAATTGGTTTGGAGTGAAATGTCAGCTTGGTTTAATGCTATTCCAGCTGCTTGGGGTCCAGGTAGTCCTGTTTGGGATGATTTGGATTTTCAATCACAAATTCCTTTTTCTAATCTCAATCAACAAGATTTCAATAATGATGATGTTGATCCTCAAAGACATGAACAAAACAACATGGAATCAAGTTCTTTCATTAGGCCTTTCTTTTGGAATAAAGATCAAGATTGAACTTTCTTTGGTTCTCAATGGTTGCAGATATTTTTACCAAAACAACCTTTGAGCCTTTGGATAAATTTTCTTGTCTCAATTAGGCTCAATCCATTTATGAGCTTTTTTTTTTCTTCTTAACTCTTCTTGCATTATTTAGTTTTTCTTTCTTTTTTTTTTTTTTAATTATGAAGTATTAGGTAGCTTAATTAGCATGATTAGGGAAGAAGGAAACGGTTTTGTGATTTCCTTCTTTGTTCCATCCGATATGAGCTATGTTTTTCAGCTCCAAGGTTGGATTTATTATACTATATATTATATTACACTATTTGTAGTTTGTTCTTTGTGAAGTTTGTTTGTATTGTTGTTATATGCCTTATATATTTATGTATCATTTTGTAGTAGTTTATGTAGTTGTTGAATTAAAAAATATCGACTCGCAGCATATATAATGGCATATTACTATTAGACTTTGATTATGTTTCCACCTTTCCTTTTTTATTGTTTTGTCCAATTAACCTTTTGTGAATTAGATATGTAAGCACGAACTACCAAATATTATTATTTATTTATTTTAAAGAAAGGAATTAGATATTTATAGTGCCTTCCAATGTAAGTCAAATGTATAGATATCATAGAGCTAGTCCTTAGCCTAATAAGCCTTCCAAGGTGGTCATTGTCTTGGGTAGCACTAGGAGTTTATAGTTCCAATATGTTTGACCACGCAATTTTTTTAAGTTGGAGAATTCTAATTTACCAATGAGAAAAAGTTGCGATATCTATACTCAAAGAAAAAAGTATTCTAAAATTGAAATTACTTAAAAAAGTTTAATTATATTCAACTACATTTCACTTGATTTAATAGTAGAGATTGATTAATGCATTTGACTAATAAGCACTTTCTTTTGTCTTTTTTATAAAATATCAAAACCGAAAAAGTTACTTGTAGTAACTTTTTATATATTTTAAAAAATATACATTCATAGAAAATTATGAAATATTAAATGAAGGTAAAGAAAAAATTTAAATAAAAAATACATCTTATAAATAAAACTGGAAAATCTCTAAATATTATTATATAATAAGGACCAAAGGTTTAAGGATTCAAATGGAAAAACATGGATTTAGATTAGACACATTTATTTAGGAAATTATTTTTACAAATTAGACAACTTGTTAAATCATGATTCAACAATTCAAAATACAGATACTTGGATCTTCATTTAACTATTGAAATTGAAATATCTTATGGTTGTGGGTGCAAGGTAATTTGACTACACCCAAATCCAAAATTTGGCCTCTCGAGACACTTATGTTCAAAGAGCATGTGCTTTGCTATCACTAAATGGCTTCTATTCTAATTAAACACACTTATGTTCAAAGGATTTGATAGTTGTTATTGGAGTATCTTGTTTTTCTTTTTGGCTATACACAAATGAGAGGTCAACTTTATCTTTTTGTCCAGAATGAGATGTCAACTTTGGCTCCACAAATATCAATAAGTTGCTAATGGCACCATAAGTGGCGTGACATTTGTTTTGGTCTGATTTTTGTTGACAAATGGTCTTATGATTAATGTACATTGTCTTGTGTCGTAGATAACCAAAAGGAAACAAAATTAACGAATATGCACATCTTTTTCTCCACAAATAATTATAAATTTTCTTTGAAGAATTAAATAAATTTTTTTATTTATAAATGAGTTGATATAATTAACATAAAAAATTTGTACACAACTGTGAAGTTTCAATTAACTTGAACTCGGAATATGATATTTTATTCAACAATATCAACATTTTTGTCAGTTGAATTATATTTTAAAAATAAAATTACATAAATTATATGGACAATGTATATAACAATGCAATTAAAAAAAGTTACATATAACCGTAAAAAAAAAAATAATCTTTAACATAGTAAAACATAAAGAGTTTAACTTGTATCTAGTAAAATATTTTACGGTTAATCATAATTATTCATGTTTATTATTTTAAAAGTGATTATTATATAAATCTAATATTTTTTAATTATATTTAATGTCAATGTTCATATATATAAATTAAATTAAAAAATAAATCCAATCTTTATCGGTTGCCCGTCATTTAAAGCATGAACAAAATATATATATATATATGAAAAAAATTTATAGTTAAAAAATCCAAAATTAAAAAGTTTTTAAAATCTGTAGGCTTGGTGGGGTTTAGAGAGTTACTTTTTAAAAAAAAACAAAATTCTATATTTTTTTTAAAAAAAATTTCGACAAACTTTTTTGATTTTTTTTAAAAAAATAGATTTTTCCGGATAAAATATGATTTACATATATATTTTTTTTCGAGAAATTTTATTAATAAAAAAAAAACATCGATTTTTTATGAGAATAATAATTTTTTTGATTTTTTTACAAAATTTTTTGAGAAAAAATTATTTAAATTAGAATAAAATATTTTATATGTTATTGAGAAATTTTTACGATATTATTCCGTCAAAAATAAATTTAAAAAATTTTTCAAGAAAATTTTTTTATTTAAGCCCACAAAAAATAATAAAATAATGGAATGAGACCTTAAAATAATTATTTTAATAGGGGTATAATATTAGAGGTTTAGTATAAGATTTTTAAAATAATTATTTTTAATAGGGGTATAATATTAGAGGTGGAAATATGTCAGGTTATACCAGGTTTTGAAATGCCTAAGTTTGATCTACAATTCATTTCGCAGGTCTGAGTCTCAGTACAATCTATCGAAGATTTTTTTTTTAAAGTCTAGTTTAATCTGAAAACCTATTTCATGTGAAAGCATTTAAATAGTATATTTTATATTTTTTAAATAAACTCAACTAGATCTTTATATATAAAAAAACTAATAAAATAATAAACATAAAGAAAATTAATAAAAATTTTATGGTTTTTTATCCAATAAATATTAAGTTACTAACAAATAATAATATTAATATATATATATATATATATATATATATATTATATTTAACACGCTTTTTAATAAATATAAAGATAGACTCTAAAATAAATTTGAATTTAACATTTTTATTATTAAGAAGGATTTATGCAGAGATGAACATATTCAACAAGTTATATAATATTGTACTTGTGTTTTTTAAAACAAATTATTCTATGTACGAAAGGACCCGAGCCTATATAATCTCTTTTTTTTTCAAATAACTGATAGAGTTAGTACCCAAAAAAATTGATAAAGTAAGAGTATAACTGAAAGAAATAGTTAATATAATTTAGGCTAAATTATATTTGTGGTCCTTTAACTTAATCTCAGGTAATATTTTAGTCCTTTATTTTTTTTTTCCCGATTTAGTCCTTTATTCCTAACAATATCAAATAAAGTATGAAAATATGAGTTTATTTGAAGATTTGCATTACGAATTTGATGAAATTTGTATTATATTGAAGAATATAATTAATTTTATGAGTTTTGATTGAATTTTTTTTTGAATTTTTGTATAAAAAAGGATAACATTGTTGAAATTTTAAAACATAAAATATCAAATTGTCACTTAAAATTAAAATAAAGGACCAAGTCGGGAAAAAAAAAAGATAAAGGACTAAAACGTTACCTGAAGTTAAGTTAAAGGACCATTCATCTAAAATAAAATACTTGATCATATGGGAGTATAATTTATAAAAAATAATTAATAATTTTCATCGCAATTATTTATGTTTAGGATTTTAAAAATTATAGTAAAAATTAAATATATCTAATAATTTAACATAAAACATTAAAAAAAAATAAACTAATATTATATATCAATTAAATCTATGATTAATATAAAATTTATATTTGAACGTAAACATATTAGAAAATTTCTTAAAAGAATAAATAAAAAAATGATTTAATTATATAAATACAGTTCAATTGATAATTATAAAAAAAAAAATTGATATACAAAAACTCATATTATAATATGTGATTCTCTACTTTTTTTAAGATATACAAATTTAACTATTAAATAATTTGAAAAAAAAAATTAACAACAAATAAGGACAAAAATAAACACTCTTTTTAGTTTCTCATTAATGTGTGCAACTAATAATTTATTTTTATTTCAGAATGATTATAATTAATTATAGTGGGCATACAGGTGGGCCCAATCACCGGCCCAAGAGATGATATACATTTCTTATTTGTGACGGCACGACAACGATAAGTTTTAACAGCTATTAATAATGATTTTTAATTGTATTTATTAATTCAATTGCCAAATGTGATCGTTTAGGATGGATGTTTGTATTCTATTCGGAAGGAAATTAATTATAGTAGTATTTATTATATTTTAAAAAATATTAATAATTTTTAATTTATGCTAATCATTCCGATTATAAGTACGTTGAAGGAAACGCTAAACAATTGATCATAAAAATATAGCAGGGGCTGCCTAGTGACGTGACGTCCATTGCTAAGCTCGTTTCTGCTGGAAGTCTTCTATAAACCAAACCTCATCGTCTAATGCTAGCTGCCATAAACTATTCTTCATTAAAAGGATTTTAAAGCAACCTTTAAAATTTACATTATATTCTTCTTTCTAATATATAATATTAAGGATGAATGATAATGGATAGAGTCTCGGTGGAATGCCATGATATTTGTTTTCGTTTGAAAATAATAATTGTATTTGTATGTTGGGTATCTATATGCATATTTTATGCTTACTCGCATTAGAATTAAAACAAATGAATATGTAACAAAATGTTATATCTTTCTAATTATTAATTATGATAAACAAACATAAATATGAAAAGAGAAAAAAGAAGAAAAGATAATCTCATCAGAGTTCAGTGAAAACTAGATAATAAGTCAACTAATGAAAACTAAAAGACGAAGAATTCAAGCGAAAACTAAATAACAAGTCAATAGTGATTGTTGAGGCCGCAATATTTGGGATTCGCACGTCCTCCAACAAATAAATTATCTCTTGTCTATGACATGTCCTAATCAGCTTCCCGAAATGTGGATTCCACACACAGCAAGAAGTGGAAGAAAATATAAGTGAATAACTAAAATCACATATTTGACTAATAGAAGCAAAACTCAAAGTGAGATTAGGAACATAATAAACATTAAAAAAAAAAAAAAAAAAAAAAAAAAGACAAGTTCGGTGTGGAGACATAATCAATGTGTGCTAATGGCATAGAAGAGCCATCAACAATCATAACCAATATAGATAAGGCATGACTTACATACACAAGATTTATCATATGGAAAGAGATATATCAGACAAACTAGAAGAGTTCAAACCTTTAGTAGAGGAGGCAAACATGACATGTGATTGAGTGGCAAGAAGAATTTGAAGTTGTTCTGCAATATCAGATATTTGGGAAGCAATCTCAAATGAGTATACAAAACTAGAACCAGAGTCATTGGTAGAAAAAGTCGAAGCAATAACATTAAATGATGGCCCTCTAAAATTCTTCTTATGTGCTCTCTTCAATTTCGGACAATGTGTTTTTCAATAATCTTTTTCTTTGCAAAAAATACATTTATCATTACCAAACTCAATTCTTCCTTGAGATTTTTTTTTAATAGAAGTAGGAAAAACATATGGAGGAGTTGAGAGAATTCCCTTATCTGACACAGTAGAGTGGGTCTTGAGACTGATTTCTTCTACCAACAATTTACTAACTACTGATTCAACAGTAAGAAGAGAAGAATGATGCAAAATACCCCCACGAAGACCCTTAAAATCATTACAAACAGATATCAGAAACCAAACCAGACGTTGCTCCTTTCTCTATTCAATGTACGCTTTGACATGTTTCAACTCAGTTGATTACATAAGAACCAATCGATCCCACAAATTAGTCATTGTCGAATAGATTTCTTAAATGATCATATTGTTTTACTTAAGATACCTACTATCATTTCTCAATTGATACCGTTTTGCAAAGTTAGATTGAATATACAAACATTTCAAGTTATCCCAAATCTTTTTATCAGTATCATATTTTGCTAGTTGCATGCTTATAGACAGTTCAACAAAATTATTAATCCAGATAATGATTTTTGAATTACCAACATTCCATATTTTCAAATCTTTTGATATTTATCTTCATCATTTTTATTTGTAGGTTTAACATAAGTTCCACCAACATAACCCCACATATCTTTTTCAATCAAAAAACTTTTCATCACAACTCCAATATAGGGATGGCAAAAAAATCCGCACCCGCGGATACCCACCCAAACCCGTTTGATTTGGGCGGGGAAAACCCGTTTTGATTGGGTGCGGGTGCGGATTTTCCCCGAAATTAAATTTTGGGTGTGGGGACGGGTGCGGGGGTGATGATATCCACCCCGCACCCGCACCCAAACCCGCCCCGCAAGTATTATTAGAGTAAGTTTTGAATTTTCTATACATATACATATCAAATATATTTAATATTTTTATAAATATTAAAAATTATAATCTTATCTCTATATAAAATAATTTTTTATTTTATTATTATCTGATAATAATTATTTTATTATATTAATTATAATAGATATGATTTTTTAAATTTATAATTTTATACATATAAATGAGTGCGGGTGTGGGCGGGGAAACCCGAAACCCGTTGTGGGCGGAGATAGGGTTTAATTTTCACACCCGCTATGAAACGGGAGCGGGTGCGGGTGCGGGTTTTCCCCGATTAGTCGGGTGCGGGGGTGGAGGAGGCAAAATCCGCCCCCGACCCGCCCCATTGCCATGCGTCCAATAAGAGTAATTTTATTTATTGAAGTGAACACTAACAGCTTGAAGAGAATCATCCTTAGCACCAGCCACAACAAATAATGACAGGAAAATACGACGAACACAATCACTGAGGCAAAAGAAATTAGGGATAACATGTTAATAGCAGAGTCAATCAAGAACCAAACAAAATCGTGCCAAAAACGGAAGAGCCGGACCACGTCGGAAACAAAAGAGCAAAATCACACTGAAAACATAGAGGCATAATCAGATCGAAAACGGAGGAAGGAAATCGATATCGACCGCAAGCTATAGACCACTTTACAATAGATCACAAAATCAACCAAAACTCTTTGATATCATGCTAACTATGATAGACAAACATAAACATATAAAAGAGGGAGAAGAGAAAGAACCTCATTATAGTTTCATAACCAAAATAAACAAAAACTAAAGGTAATAGAATTACAACTAATAAATATACAAGAGAATAAAAAAATTTAAAATACTCTTATTACTAATATATAATAATATTATCTAACATTAATAATATTAATCAAAAAAGTATTAATATTCTTTAGGTTTAGGTGTATGTATTATTATTTTTTCAAATGTACCCACGCTACTAATTTATAACACAAATCATCTCACAAAACCTAATGGCTTAACCATCTCAGCTGTAATCAGCGGCAAAGCTAACCTATTTTTTGAGGTGATAAATATATA
>NC_021160.2:49635410-49686680 GCF_000331145.2 Cicer arietinum
ATATATATATATATATTAACATTATAATAAAAAAAATAAAAATCAACGATAGCTAATATAAATAAAAATGAAGGTTCAAGATGAAAAGATTTCTTCATGAGTGATTTTAATTTTGAAACTATATAATTTTTCAAGAACACGATAAGAACAACAAATAAAATGAACTTGGACTAGAAATGAATATGAAGATAACTACAAATAAAATGAACTTGGCCTAAAAATGTATATGAAGATAACTAATCGTCACTTCTATAAGGAAGGGATATCAAAGTTGATCCCCGCCACACTAGATTTCAAAAATCTTTTGATAAAATCACTATTGTTCAATACAAGTATGAAAACTTGCAACTTCAATTATCATTAAAATTTGGAATTGAAATATTCTTTACTTTTTCTTTTAATTAATTTATTTTAGGTTTTTATCAATAGTTATTTAGAAAAATGACACTCGATAATATTTAGAAAAATGATACTCTATGTCAATACAAACAATTCAACTATTACAAGAAATTCATTATCAGTTTTATTTATATATGAGTATAATAAAAATTAAAAGTGTCAAAATAATAAAAAAAAAAAAGTATATTAAGTGATAGTTTTTTGAGTTTTTTATTTCTTTTAGTTCAATTACTAATAAACTTATTTGAGGTAGTTAAATATATATTATTGGTGTAACTAAGTATAATTTAGTTAAATATATTTTATTTAGATAAATATAAAACTATACTTATTCCAAAAAGAATATTTTTTGGGTAGTCAAAATTATTATATTTTAGTTAAATATATATTATTTGGATAAATATCAAAACTATATTTATTCCCAAAAGAGTATTTTTTGGGTAGTCAAATTTAATTAGATTTGGAATTACAATTTGTTTGTTCGCCCATAGATGCTACTCTATCTTTATTTGGACAAGGATCTTTTGTGACTACATTGGTAATTTTATTTGTTTGTGGCAATGTTGCTATCTTTCTGATGGATTATTAGCACCTGTATGAACTCTTGAGATAAAGAAAGTTATTTTGAACTCAAATTCATCTCACCACATTTATGAGGTATTGTCCTTTTTGTCTTAGTGGATGTTTATTTCGATTCTCAGTCGATATGAGATTTTTTGTATACCGTAAATGAAGTGAATTTAAATTAGGAGAAGTTAAACAACTAGTGCAAAACAAAACAGTTTTGACAAATTAATTTATAAGTCCATTTACTCATTGACTCTACTCTGTCTGAAGATTTGAAGAGGTTGAGCAGAACAAAAATATCTGAAGTTTATTGATGTATGTATCCTTTCATTTTAATAAAAATAGTTACTATATAATTTTAATACTTTTTTGACAGGGAATTTTAACACTTATAACTTCATAAGTAAAATAAATATATATATAAATTTAAATCTCTATATTGAAAATAGCTAGTTTATTTAACTTATTTACAAAACAGCATCTAATAACTATTAATTTTAATTTGTATGCATCTACAAATGTAGGAATTGAGCAAGATGCTTCATTTGTCTCTTATCTTTCTTTTCTTTTCTCTTTTTTCCTTATAACTCTCTCTCTCTCTCTCTCTCTCTCTCTCACACACACACACACACACACACACTTCACACTTCACACTTAATTCAATATGGACAACATCAAGCACAGTCATGTTGAAGTGAAGGGACTGAAGCTCCATGTAGCTGAGATTGGAACAGGTCAACACCCTTATGTCACAAATATTCTTGATTGATTCATTTAAACATTATAATAAAATATTTTTTGTTTGTGCAGGTGAAAAGGTAGTTGTATTCTTACATGGATTTCCAGAAATATGGTATACATGGAGATACCAAATGATTGCTGTTGCAAATGCTGGTTACCGTGCTATTGCCTTTGATTTTAGAGGATATGGACTTTCTGATCATCCAGCTGAGCCAGAAAAAGCAACTTTAATGGACCTTGTTGATGAAATTAAGGATCTTTTAGATTCATTAGGCATCACCAAGGTAAGGAGGAGGAACAACATGTTCTACTAAATAATGTTTTACCTAATACTATATCTTGCATATATTATTTTTTTAGGTAGAAATGTTTTTGTCCAGTCATTTTTTTATTTAATTTTTTATTTAATTTTAAGTGATAATTTAATTTTTAAAATGTTAACAATGTTATTTTTATTTATAGAAATTCAGAAATTTTATCATCTTCAAAGAAATTTAGATATTTATTAAATTCAAATATTCAAATAAATTTATATTTTTAACTCCAATAACTTACAACATTAAATCTCCAAATAAAAAACTCGCATTTTTAAGATTTAAGTTACGACTTCTCAATTTGATAAAAAAAAAATCACATTGTAAGATTTAAATTATGGATTATATACATGAGCTCTTAACAAAGATAGAAATCCATTACCTAAAATCGAAATCGGAAGAATAATATTTGTTACAATTTTATCAAAACCAAAAAATAATAATGATTTAGGGATTTAGGGATTTAATTTGGAGAAAGAAAGAAAGAAGAAGATCTTCTCTTTGTGTTTCGAGAATTAAATCTTAAAATGTGAGTTTTTTATTTATGAATTTGATGTTGTCGTTGTTGAAGATGAATATATGAATTTATTTGAAAATTTGAGTTTTGAATTTAATAAATATTTGAATTTCTTTGAAGACGATGATGAATTTTCTAGTTTTCTTTGAAGTTGATGATGAATTTTTCTGGGTTTCAGTAAAAAAAAGCCAACATTGTTGACATTTTAAACCAGAAAGAAAAAAAGTCAAAATACTTAATTATTATATGAAATTAAGTTAAAAGATTTACCCGACTTCTAACCTTATCCTAATAGTGTGTAAAGAGAGTAAGATAGACGATAAAAACGAGTAGGTACTAAGTTGGTCATCTAAGAAATGCCAATGAGTTTTAAATGGAATGTCAAGAATTTGAAACCTAAAAACTAAAATAACCAGTAATTAATTAATATTTGTCACACAATTATGAGTGGTTATTGTCATTTTTGTTGTTGAAAATATCTCTACAACACTTATGATCTATGATAGTGCAGTAAGTCGTCTCCATGTTTATCTCTTGTACAATATTGGCTTTGTTACATATAAAATTTATGCCATAGAACAAAAAAAAGTGAGAGGAAAGGATAAAGAACAAAACCCTTTTGATTAAAATGAAAAACTTGTCTAATAGTTTTTGTATATGGACCTTGGTGCTTCTATTAGGCTGTCCTTATTGGTAAGGACTTTGGTGCCATACCAGCATATCTTGTAGCTGCTGTCCATCCAGAAAAAGTAGCTTCTGTCATAACTTTAGGCATTCCTTTCATGCTTCCTGGTCCTTCTGCTGTTCAGAATCATCTTCTCCCAAAAGGCTTCTATATTACTAGGTGGCAGGTGAAAATTCTGTGCCATTATCATTTTTATGTTCCTTTGTATATGACATTGATGAACTATTGAGTAAGAAAATTCAGGAGCCTGGAAGAGCAGAAGCAGATTTCGGCCGCTTCGATGTTAAGTCGGTTATAAGGAACATTTATATTCTGTTTTCTAGAAGTGAGGTGCCAGTAGCAGGTGATGATCAAGAAATCATGGACTTGTTTAATCCATCTATTCCCCTCCCACCATGGTTCTCTGAGGAAGACTTGGAAGCTTATGCATCACTATATGAAAATTCTGGTTTTAGATTTGCATTGCAGGTTCCGTACAGGTAATCAAATCTTAAATTGTAATGAGTGAAAACCTATTCCAAATCTTTGTATAAAGTCTATTTGTTCCAATGCTCTAAAATAGTCTTTAACATTAGGGTGCATACTTCTATGTATTTAGATTAGAAAACATTGTTTATGATCCATGCAGGTCTCTCACAGTGGAAAATGGGCTAACTGATCCAAAAGTGAATGTTCCTGCATTGCTGATCATGGGTGAAAAAGACTATTGCCTCAAGTTTCCTGGCATGGAAGAGTACATCCGAACCGGGACGGTGAAACATTTTGTGCCAGACTTGGAAACCATATATATTCCAGAAGGAAGCCATTTTGTGCATGAACAATTTCCAGAGAAGGTGAACAACCTCATCATTGAATTCCTTGACAAACAAAGTATCTGATTGTGATTGTGGTAGTAGTGGAGGCTAAGAGTCTCATGCTTAATGTTTCTTGTGCTTTGTGTGGTGTGATTTCTATTGTATGGTACCTCCCATTTCAATATGTAATTTGAGCAAGAACTATGAATGATTTTATTCTACAATAACAAACATAGTCTACAATGAGATTTTTTCTTTAAAAATGCAAATATTTGTATAGTTAATACTACGCCGTAGGTGAGGATTGAAACATTCAAGAATCTTTTTTCATATCTGATCAATGTCACTGGTGGGCCATATGCTCAAAATGGTCATTAAATAGAAGTAACAGAAGAGTTGCTTCTGAAAAATCTTGCCACATGAAATTTGTTTTTTCTCATTAGTGTTGAATACTATCTAAAACAAACAAAAGTCTTAACTCTTATGCTGCCAAATTAATAAACCGCGTTTGAATTAATGAGTTGACCTATAAAGTCACGTGTGGACCACATACATACAAGTAACCATTCACTCCCTTTTGTTGCCGTCGTCTAATATTAGTTCACTCATTGATATAAAATCACATATAATCTTATATATTGATATTAAATAAAGAAACTGAATTTGGCAAGAGTTTCTCTTTCATTCTAAGTCCTTTACACCAATGCCTCAACTTAAGCTTCTTATCATTATTCTACATACTGTAACCATAATTATGTGTTGTGTTTGCACTACTGAATTTGTTTATAACACAAACTTCAACTCCACAAACATAAAATTATATGGAAATTCCACCATTCAAAAATCCATTCTCTCACTTACTAATAGCACTAGCGATTCCTTCTCAATAGACCGTGCTTTTTACCCTCAAAAAGTGCTTACAAAACCACCAAACTCTTCTTCCACTCTTCTCCCTTTTGCTACTTCCTTCATTTTCTCTGTTGCCCCTGTCAAAAAATCTATCACAGGACATGGCTTTGCCTTCATATTCACACCTTCAAGAGGTCTAAATGGAACAACATCGACCGAGTATATCGGTCTCTTCAATTTCACCAATGAAGGTAATCATAGCAACCATGTTTTTGGAGTCGAATTCGACGTAGTTAAAAACGAAGAATTCGAGGATATAAATGATAATCATGTTGGTGTTGACGTAAACTCGCTTAAATCGTTAACTTCACATGAGGCTGGCTATTGGGGTGGGAAAGATGACAAGAAATTTCATGTGTTGAGCATAAAAAATGGAGAAAATTATCAAGTTTGGATTGAATTTATGAACTCCCAGTTGAACATTACGATGATTCAGGCAGGACATAAGAGGCCTCGTGTGCCTCTTATCAATACAACTGTTAACCTTTCCGGCATTCTTATGGATGAAACATATGTTGGATTCTGTGCAGCCACAGGGTTGAAAAAAGATAGTATTAAGATTCTTGCTTGGAGCTTTAGTAATTCTAATTTTTCTATTGGTGATGCTTTAGTGACAAAGAATTTGCCTTCATTTGTCCCTCATAAGAAGTGGTTTTCGGGAGCCATAAATGTAGGAGTCACTAGTACTGTCTTTGTGCTAATAATCATTTGTTGTGGTTGTGTAGTTTTCTTCATTTACTATAGGGGTAAAAATGGAGAGGAGGAAATTGAAGATTGGGAACTAGAATATTGGCCACATAAGATTAGTTTCCAAGATATTCATGCAGCAACAGGAGGATTCTCTGAAGAGAATGTGATTGTTGTAGGAGGGAACAAAAGTGTATATAAAGGGGTTTTGCAAGGAGTAGAAGTTGCTGTCAAGAGAATCCCTCAAGAAAGAGAAGGGATGAGAGAGTTTTTAGCTGAGGTTTCAAGCCTAGGAAGAATGAAACACAGAAACTTAGTAGGATTCAAAGGTTGGTGCAAAGAAGAAAAGGGAAACTTGATTCTAGTTTATGACTTCATGCACAATGGAAGTTTAGACAAATGGATCTTTGAGTGTGAAGAAGGAAAGATGCTAACATGGGAAGAGAGGATTCAAGTTTTGAAAAATGTGTCTGCAGGGATTCTATACCTGCATGAGGGCTGGGAAGTTAAGGTCTTGCATAGGGATATCAAAGCAAGCAATGTTCTACTTGACAAAGACATGAAAGCTAGATTAGGGGATTTTGGATTGGCTCTTATGCATGAGCATCATGGACAAGTGGCAAGCACAACAAAAGTACTAGGGACATTAGGATACATCGCTCCGGAAGTGATTCGAACAGGAAAAGCGTCGACTATGTCTGATGTGTTCGGCTTTGGAATATTGATGTTGGAAGTAATTTGCGGGCGAAGACCTATTGAAGAACATAAGCCAGGGCTAATTGAATGGTTGGAGTCTCTAATGGTGCTTAACCAATTGCACAATGCCATCGATGAAAGGTTGAAGGCGAAAGGAGGATACTCCATTGAGGAAGGTGAGAGATTGCTTCATTTGGGTTTGTTGTGTTCAAATTCAGACCCTTGTGTTAGACCAATAATGAGACAGGTTGTGAAAATGTTGGAGGGAGAAATGGACAACAACATTGAAGCTGATGAAGAAAATATGGAGACAAGTTTACTTGGAAGAATAACATCAGCTGCAATGTGGTCTACAACTGAAACTTCATTTCTAAACAAAGATCACCCTACTTTTGAAGAAATTAGAATGTTTAGTTATAATTCTAAGACCTCTACAAGTGGCTCAAATACCATTCCACCATCAGATTCAGATATCATTAGGGAAGGCAGGTAATGTTGTAGGCCTTTAGTTGTTGCATATTTTTAACATATACTCATAAAATATTGTATATTTGTAAAGCCAAAATTGTATATTTAAATTTCTGTAATCTGCTACTATCTTTGACAAATATAGATTAAGCTATGTTTGATCATTATTCATGAGAAAAATATACAAACAAGTTTGACTTCTATTAACTTCACAAATCACACTTACAACAATAATAAATTCCTTTTCTCACTAGATGATTCAAACAATTTCATTGTGATGTCATAAATTGCAGTTAGTAGTACAAAATTCAAGCCACAGAAACTTATCTTTTAGCATCAAAATTATGAATCATCTCATGCTAGAATTGTTTTCCTTCAAATGTGTGTCCAAATTGCCAGTTGGCAGGAGCTACATTATAAGATGTGATTGTTTTTCCACTTCTGATAGTAACCTCAAAGGATAGAGGCTGTTATTGAAGGTTCACATTGCAATGCCAATTTTGTCCCCAATTCCTTGCCATTGGTATCCATCAAGTTTTAGTTCCCTTCACTTTCACAGCAACCACTACCTCATCCAACCCAACATTGGTAATCAGGAGTTGATAGAAATTATAACTTCCACTCACTGTGAATTTCAGGCCACCAATTCTTTTAAATTTAACTCTGCATAACCTTCAACATCACATCAGCATAAAAGTTTCCTTGTATAAGCCAGATGCCTAAGCATTAAAAACAAGACTTATGACCTGTTTGGATAAACAGCTTAATTAAGTGTTTATAGCATAAGAGTTTATCATATAATTGCTTATATATAAGTTATTTCTATAACAAAAGATAAATAAAGTCAAACTGTTTTCATATAAATTATAAGTTGTTTTCATAAGCTAACTTGGAAAACTTATAGAAATAACCTGAAAAGAGTTTATGGACATCTCATAAACTATTTCCACAAGCTCCCCCAAATAGTCTAACAAGTATTTATATAAGTACATAAACTTAAATAAGTTAAATCAAACAGAATATTCTTAGTCAATCAAATGGTCTCATTAAAAGTATGTTTTGAATTGTGGTATAAGACAGAATGGAGTAGAATGAAAACACATTCATTTTAAAATCTAATTAGCTTATTTCATTCTATACCGTCTTATATCTTCAATTCAAACATACCCTTAAACAAATATTTTATACCTCCTATATTGAACTGGAACTATATCAGATTTTCTCTTGGCAATTTCAGCAAATGCAGCTTCTGAGGTCTCAAAATATCGACTTGGAAAATTACACCATCCACCATAATCAGCTGAAAGTCCATATTTGGAGCACAGAAATCAGTAGCAGTAACAACAACAGAATGACTTCCAATCAAGCACCATAAGATGTGATCAACACATGTAATCTCATAGTAATTCCCACAAGTACTCCCTTTATATTTATCAAGATTAAACAATTCAGATTTTAAGGTTAGATTTTTAATTATTTTTAAATATAAAATCTAATAATTTATATTTGAACGGTCCGATCTTGATTATATGATCCAGATGTATCTGACTATACTGGAGTCAGGGGTTGTTGATTACATTACGGTCTGAAAACTTGAGTACCATAAGGGTTTTTTTATAGCAAAAAAATAATGTTTCGTTAATAATAAAATAAAACACAATTACAAAGCGAATGAGTTAAATTAATCATAGTCTATGTCTTATTATGTAATCATAAAAAGTAATAAACTTGGATTGAAAGACAAACAAGCCAATATTTTTAGATTGAGAATTGATATTTCACATACTTGATATCTTTCCTTTTATAGATAATTTTTTTAACTTCAAACTCAATATGCTCAGAGATAAACGCCAAAACTCAAATCAATTATATGTAGTATCTAATTTGTCAAAATTAACCGTAGGTTGGAAAACGTTTTTTATAACTGAAGAGGATGCTAATGATAGTGGATGGCACATTTGACTTTGAGAAGATCATATTTATATAATAAAACAAACAATGCCACCCTAAGATGACGAACAACTCAACATCAAACTAGAAAGAATTATCATAGATATAACATAGAAAAAAAAAAATTAAATTTACGTGAAAAATACTTATTTAAATAAAAAAGAGAATAAAAATGACTAAAATGCGTGATCCCATACCAAAAATAGGTCTAAAGTACCCATCTTATAGATGTAGAATAAGTGACTGATCTAGAGTTTTGGAAGTGACGACTAAGTTTTCACTTGTCAACCATTGCCAAAATGGTTTCTTTTTACATCTTCCAGTTTCAAACATGAATTCATCATAATATAAAAGTTTAGTTCATTCCATTAAACCCAACCTCTATTGTTGCCAACGCAGATTCTTTATCGGTAGCACTTCTATAATTCATCGTTATAAAATAGATAAAATTTATAAATATACATCATTCATTTGTAATTTTTTATTCAAATTTACTAAATGAAAGTATTCACAAATATTTCATTTTACTGATTTTGTAATATTATTACTTTTTAATAAATAAATAGTCAATCATTTCAATCCATCGTCATAAAAATAAAATTAAAAAAAATTACTAGATGAGGCCCGTCAAAGGAGGAAAAAGTAATTTAAAGTTTAATATTTCAATGCTAAAATACTTTTTATGTTCTGCAATGAATTACTCGTTTGCAACCACAAAACGACATTTTTTTTAATGCAAGATTAGTTGCGTTGATTTTGAGAATAAAATTATGCAGTAGTTAGATAACTATTTCAATAATACAAGGTTTTATCGAAAAAAAGCCAATAAATATTGTCTTGATATTTTAATGTCACAGATAATTTAAGACGGTGTGACACTTATAATTTGAGCAACCATTTTGTTTTAGAAGGTTTGCAATGTTTTGAGGTTTTTTATTGTCATCATTTCCAATGTCTTGTAATAATTAATAACTCAAGACTTTTTTTAGAGGAATAACTCAAAACTTTGTATTACATTTGTCCCTTTTATTTTTTATTTTTTATGCCTCATTTGTCCCTTTTATAAGTCTTCGTTATAATTTTCGCATATTAAGAAATTAAAAATGTATATGTTTATTGTGTGCATGAATGTGTCTTAAATATCTTTTTGTATGTAAATGTGTTTAGCTTTGATTTTTCTTATTCTAAAATACTTAGTAATATTAATTAATTAAAAGTATATTTGGAAAATATGATATATATGTGTTTTATTTTGTGATTTTTTTTAAATGAAATATCAGAGATAAATTTAAAAAAAAAATAGATTACGCTCTTTTTGTTCTTAATTATAGTCTAATTTTTTCTTAAAAAATTATCCTTGAATATAAGTCTCTTATAAATTACTAAATATATTTATTACTATTTTTGCAAATATATATCTTATTAATAATATCATTTTACCCAAATGAAAAGACAATATTTAACACATTTATGTAGAAAAAAATAATTCAATAATAATCATATATAAATTATACATATTAAATATATTTCAACTTTTAATTTAATTCATATAAACTATCCATATAAAGAATTTCTACATTATCATATATATATATATATATATATATATATATATATATATATATTTAGTGATTTTTTTAAATGAACTATCAGAGATAAATTTTTTAAAAAAATAGATTACACTCTTGTTCTTAATTATAAGTCTAATTTTTTCTTAAAAAATTATCCTTAAATATAAGTCTCTTATAAATTACTAAATATATTTATTATTGTTTTTCCAAATATATATCTTATTAATACTATCATTTTATTCAAATGAAAAGACAATATTTAACACATAGAAAAAAATAATTTAATAATAATCATATATAAATTATACATATTAAATACATTTCAACTTTTGATTTAATTTATATATACTATCAATATAAAGAATATTTACACTATTATCAATTAATCACAATTATTAAATTATTATAAATATTTAATTTTTACTATAATTAACTTTAAAATCATATTTATAAATGATTGTCACGGGTAGTATACGATTAAAGTGACAAAATAAATAGTTAAGGATAAAGTGAATTTTTCACGTTTCTATGCGTACGCATGGGAAATTTCAAGGTTATGGTTTTTTCAAGTAGAAAAATGTCAAGAAATTATTGAGTTGTTTAGAACACCACTTCTTACTGTATAAAAGGAAATTCAAGCAAATACAGTACGAAATTTGGCTAGCATAATATCATTCGTATCTCACGTGGTGAACTCAAGAACAACAACAATAAATTCTTCAGTAGTCTGCATCCACGTTACAGTTGTAGGATACTCTATTAAATTTTGCCAACGGCTCAATTCTAATTTTCTCTAACCCGCACCCAAACCCGCCCCGCAAGTATTATTAGAGTAAGTTTTGAATTTTCTATACATATACATATCAAATATATTTAATATTTTTATAAATATTAAAAATTATAATCTTATCTCTATATAAAATAATTTTTTATTTTATTATTATCTGATAATAATTATTTTATTATATTAATTATAATAGATATGATTTTTTAAATTTATAATTTTATACATATAAATGAGTGCGGGTGTGGGCGGGGAAACCCGAAACCCGTTGTGGGCGGAGATAGGGTTTAATTTTCACACCCGCTATGAAACGGGAGCGGGTGCGGGTGCGGGTTTTCCCCGATTAGTCGGGTGCGGGGGTGGAGGAGGCAAAATCCGCCCCCGACCCGCCCCATTGCCATGCGTCCAATAAGAGTAATTTTATTTATTGAAGTGAACACTAACAGCTTGAAGAGAATCATCCTTAGCACCAGCCACAACAAATAATGACAGGAAAATACGACGAACACAATCACTGAGGCAAAAGAAATTAGGGATAACATGTTAATAGCAGAGTCAATCAAGAACCAAACAAAATCGTGCCAAAAACGGAAGAGCCGGACCACGTCGGAAACAAAAGAGCAAAATCACACTGAAAACATAGAGGCATAATCAGATCGAAAACGGAGGAAGGAAATCGATATCGACCGCAAGCTATAGACCACTTTACAATAGATCACAAAATCAACCAAAACTCTTTGATATCATGCTAACTATGATAGACAAACATAAACATATAAAAGAGGGAGAAGAGAAAGAACCTCATTATAGTTTCATAACCAAAATAAACAAAAACTAAAGGTAATAGAATTACAACTAATAAATATACAAGAGAATAAAAAAATTTAAAATACTCTTATTACTAATATATAATAATATTATCTAACATTAATAATATTAATCAAAAAAGTATTAATATTCTTTAGGTTTAGGTGTATGTATTATTATTTTTTCAAATGTACCCACGCTACTAATTTATAACACAAATCATCTCACAAAACCTAATGGCTTAACCATCTCAGCTGTAATCAGCGGCAAAGCTAACCTATTTTTTGAGGTGATAAATATATAATTTTTCAAGAACACGATAAGAACAACAAATAAAATGAACTTGGACTAGAAATGAATATGAAGATAACTACAAATAAAATGAACTTGGCCTAAAAATGTATATGAAGATAACTAATCGTCACTTCTATAAGGAAGGGATATCAAAGTTGATCCCCGCCACACTAGATTTCAAAAATCTTTTGATAAAATCACTATTGTTCAATACAAGTATGAAAACTTGCAACTTCAATTATCATTAAAATTTGGAATTGAAATATTCTTTACTTTTTCTTTTAATTAATTTATTTTAGGTTTTTATCAATAGTTATTTAGAAAAATGACACTCGATAATATTTAGAAAAATGATACTCTATGTCAATACAAACAATTCAACTATTACAAGAAATTCATTATCAGTTTTATTTATATATGAGTATAATAAAAATTAAAAGTGTCAAAATAATAAAAAAAAAAAAGTATATTAAGTGATAGTTTTTTGAGTTTTTTATTTCTTTTAGTTCAATTACTAATAAACTTATTTGAGGTAGTTAAATATATATTATTGGTGTAACTAAGTATAATTTAGTTAAATATATTTTATTTAGATAAATATAAAACTATACTTATTCCAAAAAGAATATTTTTTGGGTAGTCAAAATTATTATATTTTAGTTAAATATATATTATTTGGATAAATATCAAAACTATATTTATTCCCAAAAGAGTATTTTTTGGGTAGTCAAATTTAATTAGATTTGGAATTACAATTTGTTTGTTCGCCCATAGATGCTACTCTATCTTTATTTGGACAAGGATCTTTTGTGACTACATTGGTAATTTTATTTGTTTGTGGCAATGTTGCTATCTTTCTGATGGATTATTAGCACCTGTATGAACTCTTGAGATAAAGAAAGTTATTTTGAACTCAAATTCATCTCACCACATTTATGAGGTATTGTCCTTTTTGTCTTAGTGGATGTTTATTTCGATTCTCAGTCGATATGAGATTTTTTGTATACCGTAAATGAAGTGAATTTAAATTAGGAGAAGTTAAACAACTAGTGCAAAACAAAACAGTTTTGACAAATTAATTTATAAGTCCATTTACTCATTGACTCTACTCTGTCTGAAGATTTGAAGAGGTTGAGCAGAACAAAAATATCTGAAGTTTATTGATGTATGTATCCTTTCATTTTAATAAAAATAGTTACTATATAATTTTAATACTTTTTTGACAGGGAATTTTAACACTTATAACTTCATAAGTAAAATAAATATATATATAAATTTAAATCTCTATATTGAAAATAGCTAGTTTATTTAACTTATTTACAAAACAGCATCTAATAACTATTAATTTTAATTTGTATGCATCTACAAATGTAGGAATTGAGCAAGATGCTTCATTTGTCTCTTATCTTTCTTTTCTTTTCTCTTTTTTCCTTATAACTCTCTCTCTCTCTCTCTCTCTCTCTCTCTCTCTCTCTCTCTCTCTCTCTCTCTCTCTCTCTCTCTCTCTCTCTCTCTCTCTCTCTCTCTCTCTCTCTCTCTCTCTCTCTCTCTCTCTCTCTCTCTCTCTCTCTCTCTCTCTCTCTCTCTCTCTCTCTCTCTCTCTCTCTCTCTCTCTCTCTCTCTCTCTCTCTCTCTCTCTCTCTCTCACACACACACACACACACACACACTTCACACTTCACACTTAATTCAATATGGACAACATCAAGCACAGTCATGTTGAAGTGAAGGGACTGAAGCTCCATGTAGCTGAGATTGGAACAGGTCAACACCCTTATGTCACAAATATTCTTGATTGATTCATTTAAACATTATAATAAAATATTTTTTGTTTGTGCAGGTGAAAAGGTAGTTGTATTCTTACATGGATTTCCAGAAATATGGTATACATGGAGATACCAAATGATTGCTGTTGCAAATGCTGGTTACCGTGCTATTGCCTTTGATTTTAGAGGATATGGACTTTCTGATCATCCAGCTGAGCCAGAAAAAGCAACTTTAATGGACCTTGTTGATGAAATTAAGGATCTTTTAGATTCATTAGGCATCACCAAGGTAAGGAGGAGGAACAACATGTTCTACTAAATAATGTTTTACCTAATACTATATCTTGCATATATTATTTTTTTAGGTAGAAATGTTTTTGTCCAGTCATTTTTTTATTTAATTTTTTATTTAATTTTAAGTGATAATTTAATTTTTAAAATGTTAACAATGTTATTTTTATTTATAGAAATTCAGAAATTTTATCATCTTCAAAGAAATTTAGATATTTATTAAATTCAAATATTCAAATAAATTTATATTTTTAACTCCAATAACTTACAACATTAAATCTCCAAATAAAAAACTCGCATTTTTAAGATTTAAGTTACGACTTCTCAATTTGATAAAAAAAAAATCACATTGTAAGATTTAAATTATGGATTATATACATGAGCTCTTAACAAAGATAGAAATCCATTACCTAAAATCGAAATCGGAAGAATAATATTTGTTACAATTTTATCAAAACCAAAAAATAATAATGATTTAGGGATTTAGGGATTTAATTTGGAGAAAGAAAGAAAGAAGAAGATCTTCTCTTTGTGTTTCGAGAATTAAATCTTAAAATGTGAGTTTTTTATTTATGAATTTGATGTTGTCGTTGTTGAAGATGAATATATGAATTTATTTGAAAATTTGAGTTTTGAATTTAATAAATATTTGAATTTCTTTGAAGACGATGATGAATTTTCTAGTTTTCTTTGAAGTTGATGATGAATTTTTCTGGGTTTCAGTAAAAAAAAGCCAACATTGTTGACATTTTAAACCAGAAAGAAAAAAAGTCAAAATACTTAATTATTATATGAAATTAAGTTAAAAGATTTACCCGACTTCTAACCTTATCCTAATAGTGTGTAAAGAGAGTAAGATAGACGATAAAAACGAGTAGGTACTAAGTTGGTCATCTAAGAAATGCCAATGAGTTTTAAATGGAATGTCAAGAATTTGAAACCTAAAAACTAAAATAACCAGTAATTAATTAATATTTGTCACACAATTATGAGTGGTTATTGTCATTTTTGTTGTTGAAAATATCTCTACAACACTTATGATCTATGATAGTGCAGTAAGTCGTCTCCATGTTTATCTCTTGTACAATATTGGCTTTGTTACATATAAAATTTATGCCATAGAACAAAAAAAAGTGAGAGGAAAGGATAAAGAACAAAACCCTTTTGATTAAAATGAAAAACTTGTCTAATAGTTTTTGTATATGGACCTTGGTGCTTCTATTAGGCTGTCCTTATTGGTAAGGACTTTGGTGCCATACCAGCATATCTTGTAGCTGCTGTCCATCCAGAAAAAGTAGCTTCTGTCATAACTTTAGGCATTCCTTTCATGCTTCCTGGTCCTTCTGCTGTTCAGAATCATCTTCTCCCAAAAGGCTTCTATATTACTAGGTGGCAGGTGAAAATTCTGTGCCATTATCATTTTTATGTTCCTTTGTATATGACATTGATGAACTATTGAGTAAGAAAATTCAGGAGCCTGGAAGAGCAGAAGCAGATTTCGGCCGCTTCGATGTTAAGTCGGTTATAAGGAACATTTATATTCTGTTTTCTAGAAGTGAGGTGCCAGTAGCAGGTGATGATCAAGAAATCATGGACTTGTTTAATCCATCTATTCCCCTCCCACCATGGTTCTCTGAGGAAGACTTGGAAGCTTATGCATCACTATATGAAAATTCTGGTTTTAGATTTGCATTGCAGGTTCCGTACAGGTAATCAAATCTTAAATTGTAATGAGTGAAAACCTATTCCAAATCTTTGTATAAAGTCTATTTGTTCCAATGCTCTAAAATAGTCTTTAACATTAGGGTGCATACTTCTATGTATTTAGATTAGAAAACATTGTTTATGATCCATGCAGGTCTCTCACAGTGGAAAATGGGCTAACTGATCCAAAAGTGAATGTTCCTGCATTGCTGATCATGGGTGAAAAAGACTATTGCCTCAAGTTTCCTGGCATGGAAGAGTACATCCGAACCGGGACGGTGAAACATTTTGTGCCAGACTTGGAAACCATATATATTCCAGAAGGAAGCCATTTTGTGCATGAACAATTTCCAGAGAAGGTGAACAACCTCATCATTGAATTCCTTGACAAACAAAGTATCTGATTGTGATTGTGGTAGTAGTGGAGGCTAAGAGTCTCATGCTTAATGTTTCTTGTGCTTTGTGTGGTGTGATTTCTATTGTATGGTACCTCCCATTTCAATATGTAATTTGAGCAAGAACTATGAATGATTTTATTCTACAATAACAAACATAGTCTACAATGAGATTTTTTCTTTAAAAATGCAAATATTTGTATAGTTAATACTACGCCGTAGGTGAGGATTGAAACATTCAAGAATCTTTTTTCATATCTGATCAATGTCACTGGTGGGCCATATGCTCAAAATGGTCATTAAATAGAAGTAACAGAAGAGTTGCTTCTGAAAAATCTTGCCACATGAAATTTGTTTTTTCTCATTAGTGTTGAATACTATCTAAAACAAACAAAAGTCTTAACTCTTATGCTGCCAAATTAATAAACCGCGTTTGAATTAATGAGTTGACCTATAAAGTCACGTGTGGACCACATACATACAAGTAACCATTCACTCCCTTTTGTTGCCGTCGTCTAATATTAGTTCACTCATTGATATAAAATCACATATAATCTTATATATTGATATTAAATAAAGAAACTGAATTTGGCAAGAGTTTCTCTTTCATTCTAAGTCCTTTACACCAATGCCTCAACTTAAGCTTCTTATCATTATTCTACATACTGTAACCATAATTATGTGTTGTGTTTGCACTACTGAATTTGTTTATAACACAAACTTCAACTCCACAAACATAAAATTATATGGAAATTCCACCATTCAAAAATCCATTCTCTCACTTACTAATAGCACTAGCGATTCCTTCTCAATAGACCGTGCTTTTTACCCTCAAAAAGTGCTTACAAAACCACCAAACTCTTCTTCCACTCTTCTCCCTTTTGCTACTTCCTTCATTTTCTCTGTTGCCCCTGTCAAAAAATCTATCACAGGACATGGCTTTGCCTTCATATTCACACCTTCAAGAGGTCTAAATGGAACAACATCGACCGAGTATATCGGTCTCTTCAATTTCACCAATGAAGGTAATCATAGCAACCATGTTTTTGGAGTCGAATTCGACGTAGTTAAAAACGAAGAATTCGAGGATATAAATGATAATCATGTTGGTGTTGACGTAAACTCGCTTAAATCGTTAACTTCACATGAGGCTGGCTATTGGGGTGGGAAAGATGACAAGAAATTTCATGTGTTGAGCATAAAAAATGGAGAAAATTATCAAGTTTGGATTGAATTTATGAACTCCCAGTTGAACATTACGATGATTCAGGCAGGACATAAGAGGCCTCGTGTGCCTCTTATCAATACAACTGTTAACCTTTCCGGCATTCTTATGGATGAAACATATGTTGGATTCTGTGCAGCCACAGGGTTGAAAAAAGATAGTATTAAGATTCTTGCTTGGAGCTTTAGTAATTCTAATTTTTCTATTGGTGATGCTTTAGTGACAAAGAATTTGCCTTCATTTGTCCCTCATAAGAAGTGGTTTTCGGGAGCCATAAATGTAGGAGTCACTAGTACTGTCTTTGTGCTAATAATCATTTGTTGTGGTTGTGTAGTTTTCTTCATTTACTATAGGGGTAAAAATGGAGAGGAGGAAATTGAAGATTGGGAACTAGAATATTGGCCACATAAGATTAGTTTCCAAGATATTCATGCAGCAACAGGAGGATTCTCTGAAGAGAATGTGATTGTTGTAGGAGGGAACAAAAGTGTATATAAAGGGGTTTTGCAAGGAGTAGAAGTTGCTGTCAAGAGAATCCCTCAAGAAAGAGAAGGGATGAGAGAGTTTTTAGCTGAGGTTTCAAGCCTAGGAAGAATGAAACACAGAAACTTAGTAGGATTCAAAGGTTGGTGCAAAGAAGAAAAGGGAAACTTGATTCTAGTTTATGACTTCATGCACAATGGAAGTTTAGACAAATGGATCTTTGAGTGTGAAGAAGGAAAGATGCTAACATGGGAAGAGAGGATTCAAGTTTTGAAAAATGTGTCTGCAGGGATTCTATACCTGCATGAGGGCTGGGAAGTTAAGGTCTTGCATAGGGATATCAAAGCAAGCAATGTTCTACTTGACAAAGACATGAAAGCTAGATTAGGGGATTTTGGATTGGCTCTTATGCATGAGCATCATGGACAAGTGGCAAGCACAACAAAAGTACTAGGGACATTAGGATACATCGCTCCGGAAGTGATTCGAACAGGAAAAGCGTCGACTATGTCTGATGTGTTCGGCTTTGGAATATTGATGTTGGAAGTAATTTGCGGGCGAAGACCTATTGAAGAACATAAGCCAGGGCTAATTGAATGGTTGGAGTCTCTAATGGTGCTTAACCAATTGCACAATGCCATCGATGAAAGGTTGAAGGCGAAAGGAGGATACTCCATTGAGGAAGGTGAGAGATTGCTTCATTTGGGTTTGTTGTGTTCAAATTCAGACCCTTGTGTTAGACCAATAATGAGACAGGTTGTGAAAATGTTGGAGGGAGAAATGGACAACAACATTGAAGCTGATGAAGAAAATATGGAGACAAGTTTACTTGGAAGAATAACATCAGCTGCAATGTGGTCTACAACTGAAACTTCATTTCTAAACAAAGATCACCCTACTTTTGAAGAAATTAGAATGTTTAGTTATAATTCTAAGACCTCTACAAGTGGCTCAAATACCATTCCACCATCAGATTCAGATATCATTAGGGAAGGCAGGTAATGTTGTAGGCCTTTAGTTGTTGCATATTTTTAACATATACTCATAAAATATTGTATATTTGTAAAGCCAAAATTGTATATTTAAATTTCTGTAATCTGCTACTATCTTTGACAAATATAGATTAAGCTATGTTTGATCATTATTCATGAGAAAAATATACAAACAAGTTTGACTTCTATTAACTTCACAAATCACACTTACAACAATAATAAATTCCTTTTCTCACTAGATGATTCAAACAATTTCATTGTGATGTCATAAATTGCAGTTAGTAGTACAAAATTCAAGCCACAGAAACTTATCTTTTAGCATCAAAATTATGAATCATCTCATGCTAGAATTGTTTTCCTTCAAATGTGTGTCCAAATTGCCAGTTGGCAGGAGCTACATTATAAGATGTGATTGTTTTTCCACTTCTGATAGTAACCTCAAAGGATAGAGGCTGTTATTGAAGGTTCACATTGCAATGCCAATTTTGTCCCCAATTCCTTGCCATTGGTATCCATCAAGTTTTAGTTCCCTTCACTTTCACAGCAACCACTACCTCATCCAACCCAACATTGGTAATCAGGAGTTGATAGAAATTATAACTTCCACTCACTGTGAATTTCAGGCCACCAATTCTTTTAAATTTAACTCTGCATAACCTTCAACATCACATCAGCATAAAAGTTTCCTTGTATAAGCCAGATGCCTAAGCATTAAAAACAAGACTTATGACCTGTTTGGATAAACAGCTTAATTAAGTGTTTATAGCATAAGAGTTTATCATATAATTGCTTATATATAAGTTATTTCTATAACAAAAGATAAATAAAGTCAAACTGTTTTCATATAAATTATAAGTTGTTTTCATAAGCTAACTTGGAAAACTTATAGAAATAACCTGAAAAGAGTTTATGGACATCTCATAAACTATTTCCACAAGCTCCCCCAAATAGTCTAACAAGTATTTATATAAGTACATAAACTTAAATAAGTTAAATCAAACAGAATATTCTTAGTCAATCAAATGGTCTCATTAAAAGTATGTTTTGAATTGTGGTATAAGACAGAATGGAGTAGAATGAAAACACATTCATTTTAAAATCTAATTAGCTTATTTCATTCTATACCGTCTTATATCTTCAATTCAAACATACCCTTAAACAAATATTTTATACCTCCTATATTGAACTGGAACTATATCAGATTTTCTCTTGGCAATTTCAGCAAATGCAGCTTCTGAGGTCTCAAAATATCGACTTGGAAAATTACACCATCCACCATAATCAGCTGAAAGTCCATATTTGGAGCACAGAAATCAGTAGCAGTAACAACAACAGAATGACTTCCAATCAAGCACCATAAGATGTGATCAACACATGTAATCTCATAGTAATTCCCACAAGTACTCCCTTTATATTTATCAAGATTAAACAATTCAGATTTTAAGGTTAGATTTTTAATTATTTTTAAATATAAAATCTAATAATTTATATTTGAACGGTCCGATCTTGATTATATGATCCAGATGTATCTGACTATACTGGAGTCAGGGGTTGTTGATTACATTACGGTCTGAAAACTTGAGTACCATAAGGGTTTTTTTATAGCAAAAAAATAATGTTTCGTTAATAATAAAATAAAACACAATTACAAAGCGAATGAGTTAAATTAATCATAGTCTATGTCTTATTATGTAATCATAAAAAGTAATAAACTTGGATTGAAAGACAAACAAGCCAATATTTTTAGATTGAGAATTGATATTTCACATACTTGATATCTTTCCTTTTATAGATAATTTTTTTAACTTCAAACTCAATATGCTCAGAGATAAACGCCAAAACTCAAATCAATTATATGTAGTATCTAATTTGTCAAAATTAACCGTAGGTTGGAAAACGTTTTTTATAACTGAAGAGGATGCTAATGATAGTGGATGGCACATTTGACTTTGAGAAGATCATATTTATATAATAAAACAAACAATGCCACCCTAAGATGACGAACAACTCAACATCAAACTAGAAAGAATTATCATAGATATAACATAGAAAAAAAAAAATTAAATTTACGTGAAAAATACTTATTTAAATAAAAAAGAGAATAAAAATGACTAAAATGCGTGATCCCATACCAAAAATAGGTCTAAAGTACCCATCTTATAGATGTAGAATAAGTGACTGATCTAGAGTTTTGGAAGTGACGACTAAGTTTTCACTTGTCAACCATTGCCAAAATGGTTTCTTTTTACATCTTCCAGTTTCAAACATGAATTCATCATAATATAAAAGTTTAGTTCATTCCATTAAACCCAACCTCTATTGTTGCCAACGCAGATTCTTTATCGGTAGCACTTCTATAATTCATCGTTATAAAATAGATAAAATTTATAAATATACATCATTCATTTGTAATTTTTTATTCAAATTTACTAAATGAAAGTATTCACAAATATTTCATTTTACTGATTTTGTAATATTATTACTTTTTAATAAATAAATAGTCAATCATTTCAATCCATCGTCATAAAAATAAAATTAAAAAAAATTACTAGATGAGGCCCGTCAAAGGAGGAAAAAGTAATTTAAAGTTTAATATTTCAATGCTAAAATACTTTTTATGTTCTGCAATGAATTACTCGTTTGCAACCACAAAACGACATTTTTTTTAATGCAAGATTAGTTGCGTTGATTTTGAGAATAAAATTATGCAGTAGTTAGATAACTATTTCAATAATACAAGGTTTTATCGAAAAAAAGCCAATAAATATTGTCTTGATATTTTAATGTCACAGATAATTTAAGACGGTGTGACACTTATAATTTGAGCAACCATTTTGTTTTAGAAGGTTTGCAATGTTTTGAGGTTTTTTATTGTCATCATTTCCAATGTCTTGTAATAATTAATAACTCAAGACTTTTTTTAGAGGAATAACTCAAAACTTTGTATTACATTTGTCCCTTTTATTTTTTATTTTTTATGCCTCATTTGTCCCTTTTATAAGTCTTCGTTATAATTTTCGCATATTAAGAAATTAAAAATGTATATGTTTATTGTGTGCATGAATGTGTCTTAAATATCTTTTTGTATGTAAATGTGTTTAGCTTTGATTTTTCTTATTCTAAAATACTTAGTAATATTAATTAATTAAAAGTATATTTGGAAAATATGATATATATGTGTTTTATTTTGTGATTTTTTTTAAATGAAATATCAGAGATAAATTTAAAAAAAAAATAGATTACGCTCTTTTTGTTCTTAATTATAGTCTAATTTTTTCTTAAAAAATTATCCTTGAATATAAGTCTCTTATAAATTACTAAATATATTTATTACTATTTTTGCAAATATATATCTTATTAATAATATCATTTTACCCAAATGAAAAGACAATATTTAACACATTTATGTAGAAAAAAATAATTCAATAATAATCATATATAAATTATACATATTAAATATATTTCAACTTTTAATTTAATTCATATAAACTATCCATATAAAGAATTTCTACATTATCATATATATATATATATATATATATATATATATATATATATATTTAGTGATTTTTTTAAATGAACTATCAGAGATAAATTTTTTAAAAAAATAGATTACACTCTTGTTCTTAATTATAAGTCTAATTTTTTCTTAAAAAATTATCCTTAAATATAAGTCTCTTATAAATTACTAAATATATTTATTATTGTTTTTCCAAATATATATCTTATTAATACTATCATTTTATTCAAATGAAAAGACAATATTTAACACATAGAAAAAAATAATTTAATAATAATCATATATAAATTATACATATTAAATACATTTCAACTTTTGATTTAATTTATATATACTATCAATATAAAGAATATTTACACTATTATCAATTAATCACAATTATTAAATTATTATAAATATTTAATTTTTACTATAATTAACTTTAAAATCATATTTATAAATGATTGTCACGGGTAGTATACGATTAAAGTGACAAAATAAATAGTTAAGGATAAAGTGAATTTTTCACGTTTCTATGCGTACGCATGGGAAATTTCAAGGTTATGGTTTTTTCAAGTAGAAAAATGTCAAGAAATTATTGAGTTGTTTAGAACACCACTTCTTACTGTATAAAAGGAAATTCAAGCAAATACAGTACGAAATTTGGCTAGCATAATATCATTCGTATCTCACGTGGTGAACTCAAGAACAACAACAATAAATTCTTCAGTAGTCTGCATCCACGTTACAGTTGTAGGATACTCTATTAAATTTTGCCAACGGCTCAATTCTAATTTTCTCTAACTTATTTTGCAGGCAATCCTATATCTAGGGAAACATGATGTGTGACCCTTTATACTTGGAGGAGGAACCACATGAACCATGATAATAATAATTGTGAAAATTACAACGAATAGTATATTCTTAACAAACTGTTTTAACTACATGTTAGTAAAACCCCATTTTTATATATAATTTTTTTTCTTTCTATTTACCACATTGGTAAAGTTAAAAATAAACAAGACATGTGATGACGAGCACAAAATGTTAGTTTCTCGAATTAGACTTTAACATGAGTAAAATGTAAATCAAGAAAATTAACTAATGATTATTTCAACAAATTCATTATTTGTAATATTAAAGTATATGTAATATCCACTTTAGTTTGTTAACCAAAGATTTACATAATTTACTTTAAAGAGTTGTGGGTGTTGAAATATAACTACTTATTCATATGAATATCAACACGGGCAGCAAAATATAGAAATGATATCCTAGGGTCTATATATAATACATAATTAATATTGATATAGTCTTTTAATTTAAAGCCAAATGAACTTGGTGCTAGCAATTCAACAATACTATATCATATTTATAATATATTCATACTACACTACAAGCTCTCTCTCCTCTTTGGAAGGGGCTACACGATTTCTTGATACAAACACTTACACACCAAAATCTATACATTACATAGCCTTGTGCACTCAAAGGATACTTTTCTTACCTTTCTTTTAACAATATAAAAAGAGAAAGAAAAGAAAAGAAAAATAAGGGTAAGGCTGTAGACATATATATATATAGAAAAATAAAAATAAAGGTTGGAAGCCCCTCTAATTTTTTCCTTGTGGAACTTTAATAACTTCAAGAACTCCCTTTGGTAATGAGCTTAGTTAAGGAGAGAAATTTAAGCGAGAAGCATAAGTGGCTTTTGGAGACCAATTACTTGGAATAACATCTTTGGCAGTTAGGCTTCTCCCTGTGGATGTGCTTAGTTTCACAGAGAAAGGTCCTTTCAAAGGCCCCGCAACAATGCACCAATTTGCTCCCCATAGATGATTCATTTGCAACCACTCACTAGACCCAGCCTGCCAATCAAACCAAAATATCCAATCACAATTTCACCCACACTTAAATTATATTATATATGAATCTATATATATAAAAGATACATGTTTAGGAAGAATAAATTTTTATGTGAAAAATTAATATAATTTTTGTTAGAAATGTCTCCAATTTGGATTTCCATGCAATTATACCATGCACACAATCGGTCACATCTATACAATTTTAATCAAAATTGCATGGTACAAATTTCAACATAGATTTTAATTTAAAATATATATAAAATAATGAAATTAAAATTTGAATCCATCAATTAAAATCAAACGGTCTAAATGTAGTTTTTGTATACGATCACAAAATTGCGATGGCACAAGACCTGAATCAAAAGGTCCCATATCACATGCTTTTGAGTTCACAAGACTGAGGAAAAGGAACACACCATATGAGGAATATTGATTACCAATAGGCAACCATTATATGAGGATAACACTCTGGATATAGTACTACCGGATAGAAAAAAGGATCCTTCAAAAGTGGTATTGCACGTGATTTGAAAAGACATATCCACAACATTTGGAATTTTACACACTGGCCATGGCCATAATGTTAATATAATTGGCACAAAAAAAGTAATTGACCAAGATGCTTTACTGCACGTTTAGGCAATTCTATTCCTTTTAGCCATATAAAATCTTATAACTTTCTCTTATATCATGCCAATAGTGTAGGGTCATTATTTTTATTAAAAAAAATTAAATTAAGGGTGACCTATCTCATATCATACTAGAGAGAGGACTAGCTACCAAACTTATTACTATAATTTATGATCATAATAATAGATTCAGAGTTTTGACTTTTTAAGGAATAAACATATAGTGAAAAATTTGTATAAAAAAAACGATATAGTGAAAAATTATGTAAATAAATATTAACAAGCTAGAGAAGAAAGGGACATACTTCTTGTATATGCATGGAGCCTATGTCACCATCTCCATCCTCAAACTCCACCAGAAGTGACAACCAATAAGGTGTGGAACCTTCATTAACTTGGAAGGCAATATTTTTGCCACCATATATGCATGATGTTCTGCAAAAGCATATACAAAATCATAGAGAACTTAGCTAATTTTTTCAGTAAACTAAATTATAGTTTTACAAGATATGAGAATTAAGAACACACCTTCGGTAAATAACTGGGATTTCACCTCTATTCCTGAGTTGACCATTCTCGCCGGAAAAAGCCATGCGACCAAAAGCAGCACCACTAAGGTCGAAATGTGTTCGGTCAGACGGGCAGCCCGGGCACTCATCCGTTATTATAACCGTCACTGCCCGCTTCGAACATATGCTCTGGTCCAAACATTTCACCTTATAACACTCACCGCACCCTTCTCCACTCCTATACAGCCTGGGTCCCACCGCTCCTACTCTTGCCTTCAACGGCTTCACGTCCACCAACGTTCCATAACCACACGCCCCTCCTTAACAAACCACAATTATAAAACAAATTACTACCAACTACCAAACCACAATGTATTAATTATTAATTTATTGTAGACTGATATTGAAATGAGATAATAAATATTTAAAAATATTATAAAAAAGATAAATAATAACATAAAAAATAATAAGTTTTGTTTGAAAAACTATCTCTAGGTCGGTAAGTGATAGACATCTATAATAATTTATAAAAAATAACATTCATTGCCTTGTAGTCGTATATTTTTGTAATAGTTTATAAAGAATGACATTCAACATTTTATAATCTATAGTTTTGTAAAAATGAGTTAGACACAATATAAAATTTAAGACTCTTTTGACTTTAAGATCGATGATGGTTTTATAAAAAAAAGTTAAATCCAATATAAAATAAGAAACTTTATTAGTTATCAACACGTAAAAGGTCAAAAAAATGTTATTAAAAAAGCTAAAAAATAACAATTAAATAAGAAAATAGAGTAAAATGTAATTGAAATTCATATAATGTGAAATTTAGCGATAATAGAAAAATAATGTCTTATCAAAAATTGTTGCACGTAAAATTCAATCTCACGTTTTTTCCAAACTTTTCATGCTTATTGAAGTTTATTTCAATCACTCATGATTAATTAAGTACTACATTTAAACTTAATTTGAGTTTTTGCATTATTTATTTATACTCACTTGAGTCAACTAAGCGAGTTACTATTCTTTAGAATATACCTGTGCTACCGTCTCCCTCAGGCTCGCCGTACCAAGTGGCAGTTCCTGGGTACCAATGTGGGTCGAGGACGACACGGTGCTGAAGCTGTCCCTGCGCAAGTATAAAGCCGAGGCTTAAAAGAAACAGGGCGGAGACACGGTGGTGCTTCATTGTGAGTGAAGACAAAATTAGAGGACACACCGTCGTAAATGTCAGCTCCGGCGATTTCGGAGCACGAGGAAAATGGTTGGAAAAGAAAAAACAGTTAAATTTGTAGCCGACACTTTTTTGGTGGTGGCAGTGGCAGTTTTTTTTTTCTTTAAGGTTTGTTTGTATGAATGAGAATGAGACCGTTAAAGAGTATTAATTTATAGTAACTGTCTTGACCATATTATCCTTTTGTTAGAGGTATATTTACGAAAGATGCCACTGTGTTGGGTCCTACCGGCGGTTGAGGCGTTAATTCCGCATGTGCGCAGCAGATACAACATTTCTTCATCAGCTCTGTTCTTTAACAGAAAACGTTTTGTTCTTTTTGTTTTGTTTTTCTTTGCTACCGTTAGACGTTAACCCGTTTATTGTTGAGGAGACGGAAACGGTCGAATGAACGACAACACTAAAACGACATTGCTTTGGCAACTACATGCCGTTCAATTAAGACTAGAAGATAACTTTTCTCCTTGTTGCAGTGTGGAAACTGCGATTGGGAGTGGATGGTTTGGATTATCTTAATTGACTTATTTGTTTGGTGTGAATGCAATTAGGTTGTTTTAATTTAATAATCCTTAGTAAGATTAAATTATTACGTGCATTAGAGCATCTACAACGGGAGTGAAAATGAGTTCGTCCGCCAGTGTGTAATTACTTAACTTCCAGTTTTTTGTGGGTTCACCGTTGGAGTTGTGCCAAAGTGTCATCACGGTACTGTCAGGAAGGAACGGTGCTTCAAAGCAATTACTTTTTTTTTTTTTTTTCTATCTACTTTCACAATTTAATAATAATATAATTATAACTGCTACCTTATTAATTTATTAATAATAATAAATTTGACATTTTTTATTAATTTATAGCCGTTAACTTCTTTTTAATTTATTAAATAATAATAACTTTGTAACCATTAGCTTTTTTTTAGTTAATATACCACCGTTAGCCTTTTTTTTCTCCTTTAATTACGATTGTTAACTCATTAATAGAAACAATTTGTTACTCATACTTTTTCTTCACAATTTTTGTTACAGAAATTTATTAAAGTTTTTATTAACGTACTTTTTTATTTATTTTTTTATTTAAATTAATATTTTAAGTTATAATAAATTAAATATTAATGTATAAATTAAAGTAATGGAATATAATATGATTTTTTTAAAGCTAAACCGTAAAAAATGAATGAGTTGATTTAAGGTGATGTGGCATAGTAGAACTTGAATCGTGCTGAGTTCACCGTTGGAGTAGAAAATGAGTGAATTGCTTCAAGATGATGTGGCACAGTGGACCCCATCTAAAGAACCCATATTAAGTTCACCGTTGTAGATGCTCTTATTGGTTTTGTTAAATGAAATTAGACAAAAGCCAGATTAGCCAATCAATAACGAAATAATAAAACATGCAGGTTTTTTAAAAAGTCAATTAGGCAATTGGTTGTTAATTTTTCTTCCTTTTTTATTACAAGTTAATATGGTCCATTGTTTTTCTTCTTCAATTTGCTTCATAATTATAGTAGTGGAGGCCATGTTTGATGTATCGAGTTGAGAAAATTGCGAGCAGGTTTGAGAATAAATATTAGCGCCGGTCTTTAACAATTGTAATCGTAATCGACTAATTGTCTTATTTGTTTTTAGTTATGTACTTATGTATCCATAACGGTTGACCGGTAAACAGCAACTTAGAATATTTTATGCTGTAAGCGTAGGTTATAAATTATAATGCATTTATGCTAATAAGAGCCTTGATACGAACTTTGGTAATTTATTACCCCTGCTTAGAATTGAATAAATTAATATTGAGATAAAATTCATACTAGTATTTCTTGATTCGTGACGGTAAAGCTTTGGATGAGGGAGTTCAGTTGGTTGGTACTAACCTTAAAAATGATTGATTTTATTATGCTTTGTAAAATTGTGTCGCTTGTAGTTAAAATAATTGTAACAATCAGCCTAAATTGCATTCGCGGTTTTTTAACTTAATTTCAGTTAACGTTTTTATCTTTTTTTTTTTTCTCAAATTGATCCTTTATTTTAATTTAAAGTGTCAATTTGGTATTTTATATTTTAAATATCAACAACGTTGTCTTTTTTTTTACAAATTCTTTAAATAAAACTCATAAAATTCATTATCTTCTTCAATAAAATGTAAATTTAATCAAATTCATAACTTAAATATTTTCATTCTTTTATTTGATGTTGTTGGAAATGAAAATATAAGTTTATTTCAATATCTGAATTATGCATTTGATGGGAATATGCATTATATTGAAAATGATTATTAGTTTTATGAGTTTTGTTTGAAAATTTTGATAATTTTTTTGAATTTTTGTAAAAAAAATAATAACATTGTTGACATTTTAAAACATCAAACTGTCACTTAAAATTAAAATAAAGGATCAAATCGAAAAGAAAAAAAAATAAAGGAATAAAACGTTAACTTAAATTAAGTTAATTGACCGCAGGTACAATTTAACCTAACAATTAATTACCTTCGCTCCATCTCACAATAAATGTGTTAGTTTTTTTTATCATTTCATACCAAAAAGAAAATATGATAAATAAAAGAAAATATATATATATATATATATATATATATATATATATATATATATATATAATTTTAATAAATGACATTTGATGTGTTGTCACCATCATGAATGCAAAAGGAGGAAAATAATAACTTTGGAAATTCATGACAACGTAAATTAAAATTACATTGAAAATTAAAACATTTCTTTTTAAACACATTCTTTTTGTAATGTGACAATTATTAAAACACATAGAGAGTATTGTATATTTAGGGTGACTATAAATGCAATTAGAATGAACCAAAACAAAAATAAATAGTTGGATTGGGTATTCAAGTCTCGCTGAGTTTCAAATATTTGAACTCGACTTCTTGGGGTTGGATTTTAGCATTGTCCATCAAATTTTTTTTGACTTGATGTCTATTATCAAAATCAATAGTCTTAGGGGATATGCTATTGTTGTGTAACCAATGAGAAGAGGAGAATGTATGCATTTTGTAACATTATTTTTATTGTCTCTCCTAGTGAAGAAAGTCGGGCACCTTACCATGCTAAAGTCAAAGTTGTGAATTTCATTTTCATGTTGAGTGACTTCTTTGACCTATTAAATTGAATTTGAACCACTTTTCTATGATATACATTGTCTTAATTAGCAACCACATTAATGGTCACCACCATAACTGACACGACACATAAGTAATCAAATGTTCAACATGTCAAATTAGGATTCCACATCATAATGATGAACATGAAAATCAAAGTATCATTGTATCTATTGTTGAAAGAATGGTATTGACAATTGAAATTTGAGAGTGGTTCAAAAGTATATTATATTTTTCAATTTTAACTTACCTAAAATATACATAGAACGTAATTTTGGAAATTCAATATAGCATAAATTTTTTTTACAGAACCAAAATTATTTTTTAAACTAGTGCAAACATGTGAATATTTTATGTATGTATGGATCATAATTTTCTTGTGTTTTCCGGACCCACATTATATATATTAAATTCCGATTAACTTCAACGAAGTTGCTGTGGTGTAGTGGTTATCACGTTAGTCTTACACACTAAAGGTCTCCAGTTCGATCCTGGGCAGCAACATATTTATTTATATAAAATTATTTTTGAATGAAGTTTAATGCTTAATTTTTGTCATCTCGCATAGTGGGTATTTGTTTTTGTCGTACCTGTTATTGCAATTAGTCATTGACATCAAAAAAATTAATTATGAAAACTACCCACTATTTTGTTTTGCTTTTTTTTTTTTTTTTACAAAAGCCATTATTTATGGTTGGATTTATTTCGAAACTTAATTAGTAACATTTACATTGAAGACGTGTTTTTATTTTACTGACATTTAATTATTTTTCTATAAAAATTAGTTAAAAAAAATAAACGGTATAAAGAATAATTTTATTAAATTGTCCACATTATAATATGAACCATTAGAGAATCACAAAATTAAAATAAAAAGTAATATTTCATTAGAAATTAATACATCACTTAAAAATATAAAAAATTGAAACATTAAAATGCCATTAGTTATATAACACAAATAGAGTACGCAACACCTCACTTTCATTTAATTGTATACTTAAATTTATTTTGTGTCAAACGTTGAGTTAAGAGACTTCACATGAGACTTGAATTAAATTAAGTAAACTGTTGAGAATTAAAAAAGAATCATGCAGATCAATCAGACCTTGTAGGAAAATCAAAACAAGTGAATTATGTTATTATTACATGAGCATGAGAATTGTGATTAAATTATGTTGTCAAAATTGAAATTATGATAAACCTGACTCGTGTTGGCGATGGTTCTCATTAAGGAGTAACCTGTAATAACAAGAGGAGACAGAAAATGTAATGGTTGATCTCAATGTTCAATGTACATAACATTAAAAAATGTAAGAGTTTAATAACTCGGTGTTTGAAGAAATATAATAATAAGAGTCTAATCATAGATATCAACACAACTAAACTTTCAAGTAAGGTTAGACCTTGGGGTACTATAGAGGATATTTCTAAGTGGCTTGGAGGTAACATTTCAATGCTAAAAATTATTGAACAATTATAATTTAATCATAACTAATCACTTACATGAGTCTCCAATTAAGTGAGCAAGTCTATAGGATGTTGTTAGGTTCAAGTTCGAGTGGTTAAGTGTTACGTCAATAAAAATGTGATAAATGTTAGATATATTAGAGTGATGTCACATATACTTATTAACTTAAAATTTTGTGTAGAAATATGTTGTTAAAAAGTATCTTATCCATCATAGAATAATTAGTCCGTAATTATTCTTGCGCTCTCCCGAACACGTCAATAAATGTGAATATTCATCATTTAATGTGACAAAATAACATTGTGTCTTCTCATCAAATGCTTCATAATTAACTATAAGGTGTTTAAGAAGTGTGCAAATTATCACTTTGCATAATCACTGCGTTGCTACTGATTGTGATTACCTGTTATATAAGGTGTTGCCAATATTTGTTATCATTTGTTTGTTAGTGAATATGTTATTAATTGTTATTTATAATTTAGTGTTATTACTGTTCATATTAATTAATTGTTACTAATCGTGATAATGGTTCCTACGTGTTAGGTGTAATGGAATATTGTTATACGTTTCTTTACACTTAACTATGTGATTTCAGTATACATGTTTATTCTGCATTTTTATACCTTAAGCATGATATTGAATTATTCATTATTTATGTTTGTGTGTTTGGCTTATTGACATACGTCCTACAGACATTTACTATCATATTAGCTGACGTCACATACATATTTGAAGGTAATATTGTTTATTAGTGTTGAATTTAGATTCACTTATTTTAAAAATTCTTACTTTAATAGGTGACATCAAGTTGAGGTATATAATGTGTTTATTAATAGAACTATTTTGTCATATAAATGATAAATGCATAAATAAAATTATAAATCTTATGAAATTAAATATTACCTTGATTTCCTTTCGATATTTTATAAACAATTTGAAAAAGTTTTTGGAGGTTTAGTTAGGGTGTTAGTGTGTCACAAAGTTATTTATTATAACAAACAAACAAATGGAGTACTTTAGCATTTATTCCCCTTTATTGCTTTTGAATGAAAAAGGTAATTTCCCCCTATTTTGTTTTATATTTGTTACGTGTACAATAGCTAAAATTATTTAGAAGTTGTGTGGAGTATTTAATTGTTTGTTGTGATGTTATATCATATGGTGGATAGGAGTTTGTTTTACTCAAATTGCCATGTTTGAGCTTTGGGATAGGGATGTGTTGGTTCCGTTTCACGTGTTTGATTGACTTGTTAAACAAAATTGATAAAATTTCAAGTGATAAATCTGAGAGTAGTAAAAAGTGATAAATATTCTTACTAATATAGAAAAAAAGACAATCACTTTAAAATACGGTTAAAAAGATAAATTTTTTAAGAAGTCTTAAAACATAATACAATTATTGATAATAAATGTATTGAATTTTGTTTATGAATGAATCATAATACAGTGGATCATTCTATTATATAAGTTTTTGTCCTAAGTTGTTTATCTATTTAACTATTGTTTTGTTAAATGATCAACATAATGCAAAAAATCATAAACAACAAAGATAGTAGTTCATCATAAATTCTTTACAAATTATGTTTATCTTATCATTTCTCATTTTAATAGATTTAAATGTACGTCATTTACGATACATTATGTTTATAAGTAAATATATTATAATTGGTATATATAATTACTATTAAATACTTCAATTAATAGCAAGTCCACTAATATATTATTATTTTCTTATACTATAATGTTGCATCTAATCATTTGTTCTAAATATAAATAAAAATTAATTAAAAAATATTTATATATTTGAACCAAATGCATACATTATTTTAAAAAAAAATTATTAATATTTTGGGAAAAAATAATTTTAAATAAAATCCTTCAAATAATATAAAATAATAAAAGACACTTTAATTTTTTTATACTCAAGAAGACACTTTAATTGAACTATTGAAGCAAAAGGAAACACCAGAGGAATAAAAAATAAAATTCGAATCTACTCCTACCTTTCCTTATCTTAATGATGTAGTAGCTTCAACTCCACTTCAATAACCGTTTATCATAAATAATCAAGCGGTCACCAATGAATGCCTCACTCCATTCCCATGCTCCTCACGCACACCGTTGCACAAAACATTTCCATATATAACCAAAAAAACCACAAACTACTAATAAACCATTTCTGCATTAAAAAACCGCTCTCAAATTTCTGATAAACAGTTTCTTTTTATCTCTTTCGCATCTAATTTTCCCTCTTCATTTTCCCTCACTTTCTCTTGCTTTCTCGCTCTTCAACAAACCCTCGCCTCGCGCTTTCTTTCTTACCGGCGACACATGGAGATGTCGATGGAAGATTTGCGCTCGTTTCAGATCCTTTCCATGGTTCTCTCCGCGTTTTTCCGTTTCGCTCGATCTCCACTAATACCGAAGAATTCTAAACCTATTAAACAACGAATAGCTAGGTTCACTGCGGCGTTTTAAGGTTTCTTCTTCAAATTTCAATTCACTGCATTTTAGTTTAATTTTTTGTACTTTTATGCTCGAAATTGGAAAATTAGGATCGTTGACTCACGACTCATGATTTCTTGCGCTTTTTGAATCTTTGCTGTTGGTATGAATTTGTTTATCCTAACTTTGGATATGAGAGAGATTCGTCGTTAAATCAAAATTTAAGTCTGAGAAATTTTACTGGTACGATTCTAGGGTTTGAAATTAAGGTTTCAATGTCTTTGAAATCTTCTTCCGAGAAAGATTAGGAGATTATTTTTGTTGGAAGTTCAGAGAAAGTTCTTGTTGTATTTGTGTATTCTTGTGTGGTGTTGAATTTTGCGTTTGGAATTTTTGGCGGAAAATTTCAAATGGGTGGAAAGTTAGAATTAGGGCCTCCGAAGGTTGGTGTTTCCAATCCTAGAGAGAAAGCTGCGAGGATTATACTTAGAACCATTAGATCTCAAGGGCATCCTTACATTGAGTTGCGTGAAAATGGAAAAAGATTCATATATTTCTGCATTTTATGTCTTGCTCCATGCTACGGTGATGAAGTTGTGTATGATCACTTGAAAGGTAAGCTTCATAGGGGTAGACTGGCTTCTGCTAAACGTACTCTGCTGAAACCGAATCCATGGCCTTTTAATGATGGTCTCATATTCTTTTATACTTCGACTGATAATGATAAAGAACAGGAAACTAGAAATACTTACCGGAGTAGATTGTTGAAGTTAATTGAAAGTGACAATGACAATAGTCGTGCCATCGTGAGGTTTGGTGAAGAAGCTCAGTCGGAGGTTTTACCAATTGCGACAGATGATACACTAGCCGATGGTGTTACGTTGGTGATTCCTCGTCTGCAGATTGCAGATAGAACTATTGATGTAAAAGTTAGGAAAGTTGGCCTGGGGAAGATTTCTGCCAGGTTTGTTGAGAAGTATGGCTCTTCGAATGAGAATGAGATTAAAAGAATTTGGTGTGAATGGTTAGGAAAAGAGAATAGGCAACAAGATGACATTGAGGTTCAAGAGCATGATTTTGGGGTTGTAATTTTCCCTTACAGTTATGATTTGGGTCGGGAAGGATTGGTTGATGATACTGAGTCATTACTCCTATCTGCCTCTATGGTAGAACCGGAAAATGAAAGTAAAAGTGGCCGAAAGAGAAAAGCACCATTTTCTGACCATGAAGATGTTGGTGATTTAATCAGCAAGCAGTATGCTCCATCTGCAGAAGAGTCTTCACCTTTGAACAATGCCGCCTCAACATCGACACTCGATCAATGCAACAGTCAGCTTCTTCGCACTAAGTTCGTTTCAAGCAAGGCTATTAGAAAGGCAATGAGACAGCGAGAGCGCTTAGCAGCAGAGCAAGTGTGTAACATCTGTCGACAAAAAATTATTCCTGGTAGAGATGTTGCAGCATTTTTGAATTTAAAGACTGGAAGAATAGCTTGCTGCAGTCGGAATCCAAAGGGGGTAAAATCATTTCATTAATGCTCTGTTCTTGGTTTGCTATATTTATTTGTTAGTAATAAAGCAAGCTTGCATAAAAACTTTAGATTTAGATATTGAAAGTTGAAACTGCAGTTTATTCACAATACATGTATTCAAAACTTTGGAAAAGAGTTTTCATTTTTCGTTTATCTAAATAGAAAAGTTATATTGGCATTTATATGCAGGCATTTCATGTGTTTCATACGGCCTGTGTTATACACTGGATACTCTTGTGTGAATATGAAATAATCACAAATCGTTTAGCTCATCCAAATGCTAGTCAAGAAGGGAAGAGAAAGATTGTATCATGTAGTGGTAGAGAAGACAAGGATATCAAACATGTTTTCTGTCCAGAGTGTCAAGGTGCTGGTCTGATCATTGCAGATGGGTTAGAGTACCCACAATTTTGTTCTCTGTCCCAGGTTTGTTCATTACATAGATAATCCTTTCTTAATCCTCCATCTTATATAGTCTCTCTTCCCTTTTGGCTTTCTTTGAGTATTGATATCGTAATTTTAGGTTAATATTCTCTAGCGGTAAAAAAAGTTTATTTGGGAATAATAATTTTTGTGCAGATCTTCAGATTGAAATTAATGATAGGTCAAAAACGAAACCAATGGATCAAGAATCCTGAAGATTTACAGAATTGCTCAATTGGGTTTCATTTTCCTTCGCAATCCAAAGAGATAGCTGAGGTTTGTTAACATTTCTGCATTGATTTTCATCTGAACATAGATAATCATGAGTGTTGATCTTCTAACATATATTGCAATCCCTTTGTTCCAGGAAAAAGTGGAGCCCATAAAAATGTTGCATTTCTATCGCGCTGATGATCAGAGTTTGGGGCCGAATTCTGCGAATGTTACATTTTAGTTTGTAGACAGTTGTATATCTGAGTATGGCTTTGCATTTTCAAGAACTATGTAGATTTTTAGGTAAAAATTTAGGTTGAAAAACTTGAGTTGTATAACCTCGTAGACAGTCTCCACTCTCCAGATTTAACATTGTGTATACATGTTCTTATGACATATGTGTACATGGTAAAGGAAGATCAAATATCGTTTTAAAGTTGCATTGTTGCTCCCTCACTTCTTATTTCTGCTCTATTTATTTACAAATTATGCAGTTAATTAATTATTGTTATTTCCCAGCATAAATTCTATAGTAGGGATATATTTTACTTGTATTGCTACTAGTTTATTACTGTACTTTATCGTTAAGATCCTTTTTTTTTTTTTAATTATGAAATCGTTAAGATCCTTGGATACACGTTTCACCTTGTACTCCTAACAATGAGGAGTTATGTATCTTCTCAGAACTGAGCCTTGTTTGTGGTTTAACTGTTTGATACTTGTTTGGATAAAAATTGAAAATTTCAATAAACAGGTTTTTTATGGTAGAATTTGTACTTGAATATATTCTTAAGCCAATTAAACTTGATTTTATTTCAACTATTTAACAAAGAATTTAAAATTGAGAGTAAAAAATGGGAAATACATTTTGGTACCTCAATCAAAAATTAAATTAATTATGGGTTTTTATGATAGTAAATTATATCTTTTATGAAATATTATGTTGATTCGAGAGCTAATTAATTTTTTTTGACTAAATCTAATTAATTTTTTTTGACTAAATCTAAAGTAACAAGATTTTATATTTTTAAGAACTAAAATGATGATTGATTCTCTAAAAAATGAGTTGGTGTATTTAAGTAAATGTCTATTTAATTTACCATGAAAGAGATTGAGACTTAAAGTAAGAATTTAATTTGTATACATTTTTGGGATAAATTTTTAAACACATTTTCAAATCACATGTTTTATGGTTAATTCAAGTGGTAAGAGAAAATCTGGGTAAGGAAAAACATACCTTGTGTATCCAATTGATTCTTCGATGGAGATTAATTACTGTTAAAGTACTGTATATATTTGTAATTATAACATAGTTATAAAAAAACACATCTTTTAATGATTGAAAGCTCATGTTTTAGCTAATTTTGAACAGAAATACTGAACAATGGTTTTTTTTTTGTTGAACTGAACAATTTTAACATGTTCGAAAACTAATATTTTTGGGCCTGCGGCCCATTTGTTCTTCCCATCAAACTTCTTTCTGGGCTTGTTTATCTCCACTTCATTTTTTTTTCAAAAAAAAGAAATTACTTTTCTAATAAAACAAAACAGAAAGAGACAAGGAACAAAGCAAAATGAAGTGCAAATAAAAATCGTTGAGGTTTGATTCATAGTGGCAAGTAACGAGTGTGTTGAGAGCTGTGAACAAGAAAAAAAATGATGTTAATTCGTTCAATATGCAAAACAATGAACATGTCTTATGTTTCTGGGTCTCTTCGAATGTACTCAACAGAAACCCCAATTAGTTTCTCGGCATTGGAAAATCGCATATTGAAGAGTGGAGACCCAAGAACTTCAATGGCTCCAATTCTCAACCAATGGATCGAACAAGGTAGACAAGTTACCCAGCCTGTGCTCAAACGTATCATCAATCGTCTCGCTAATTATGGTCGTTTCACTCATGCCCTTCAGGTAAAAATATTCAAAGTTTCAATCTTTTCTTGTTGGGACATTTATGTATGAAGTAGTATGATTATATACTTGGGTCATTGTTTTGCTTCATTTGTGCAAGTAGAAAATCTAGCTCTTGTGAGTTCTATTCCAAGCTGTTAGTTTATATTGTTATGGATAAGTAAAATGAATTCTCTTGAATTTAATTTCGAGTTGTGTAACCAAGTGATTGAGCTTAAGTGGTTAACCGGCTTTAGTTAAAATCGAATTGATCAAGGGTACCAAATTCAAACTTTGGTTGGAATGGTTGTTGGTCAGATTTTATATATCTATATTCTAAGGTTTGTGGATCTTGGTGTGATTAGTTTGTTATAGTTTATAGTCCATACTAGATTGAGGTTTATGGATAAAAGTTAAATTTAAAGGTTTTTTGGTCTTAACCCTCTGGTTCCATGGGAAACGGGACCTTAGTAGTCTGAAATTCAAATGGGAGGTAAGTAAAGTCTGATAAAAAATTACTTTCGTTAGGAATTGAACTCGAATTCTCCCGAACAATTTGTGTTACTTGGTTTTTAGTTTCAACTTGTACAAGAGATTATTGTTTTAAAAACTCACAATTATTGGGCCTTTTTGTTTTTTCTTTTCATTTTCTGCTTTCAAACTTAAATTGCAAAAATGCTACATTGTTTTCACTCTATTGTTTTAAAGATTTTGTGTAATAAATAGTGAAAAAAACTTCTTTCTTCTTTGTATTTAAAACAAGGTGCTAAAAGATTCATTTGATATTTCTTTTTCTATAAGTACCTCTTGAAAAGTTTATCCAAATTGACTCTATTTACAAGGGATAGTCAGAGAACAAAGGAAATTTTCACTATTTTCCTTGAATGTGCATTTCTTTTTTGTGCTTAAATCAATCTCTACATATGAGGGCTAGTTTGATGGATGCTACTCAGATTTAGATATTAATTTGATGGCGAAATCATTTATCATCGTTTGACCACGAGTTCTGGTGATGCTTTATGTTCGATGTGCTATTTACTTTAGATTATATATCATGGTTTAAACACTCTGTTAGGTATCAGAATGGATGAGCAATATTAATAGCAATGATTTATCGCCCGGAGACATTGCTAAACGGCTCAACCTGATATCTAAAGTTCATGGTTTAGAACAAGCAGAGATATTTTTCAAAGGCATCCCTGAAACCAAACTTGGGTTCAAAATCTATGCTTCCCTTTTGGGCTGCTATGCAGAACATAAATCTTTGGAGGAAGCCGAAGTTATCATGAAGAAAATTAAGAAGTTGAATCCCGTGCACATGACCGTGTGTTACAATATGATGTTAAAGTTATATGCTCAGACGGGTAAATATGAAAAAATGGATAGGTTGATGCAAGGAATGAAAGAAAATGACATCTGTAACGGTGCTACGTTTAACATTCGGTTGAATGCTTATTCATCTTCTAGAGACATAGAAGGGATGGAGAAGCTACTAATGCAGATGGAAGCTGATCCCTTGGCAACCATAGACTGGTATACATATGCTACAGCCGCAAATGGTTATATGAAAGCCGGGAATGTTGAGAAAGCGTCAGCATCGCTGAAGAAATCGGAAAATTTAGTTAACGATCTTTCGAGGAGAGTTGCGTATGAATCTCTTCAATCTATACACGCTGCAATTGGAAACAAGGATGAGGTTTATCGACTTTGGAATAGGTGTAAAAATCTAAAAAAATCTTCCAACTCGAGTTACTTATGCATGCTAAGCTCATTAGTGAAACTGGATGACATCGATGGTGCCGAGAAGATTTTGCAAGAATGGGAATCAGGACATACATATTTTGACATGAGAATTCCGAATTTGATGATCACTGCATACTGTAAATGGGGTCTGTTGGATAAAGCCGAGTCATATATCAAGAGGCTTTTGGATAACGGCAAGGAATTAGATGGAAGTTCATGGGACCGTATGTCGTCTGCCTATCATGCTGATAATGATATGGAAAAAGCGGTTCAAACAATGAAGAAAATAACCTCAGGTAGTCGACAACGACGAGGATGGAAGCCTAACACCTACACTTTGTGTGCTTGTATCAAGTACCTTAAAGAAAAAGTTGATGTGGAACAGGCCCTTGAGATCCTTAAGTTATTTAAGGAAGATGGTCATATCTCAGCTACTACCTATGATAGACTAGTGAGTTATGTTCATAGTGAAGTAGAAGATACAGAAGCCTTTGATATGATTAAACAAGATTATCAAATGAATGAAAATGTTCAACTTCATGATGCAGAAAAGTAATGGTTTAGTGTGAAAATGCTGCTTGCAAAGGATGTGTTAAAGTATTTTCAGGATAGAGTAAATTCTTTTGTTCTAGCTGGTTGCTATGGTTATTTATTTTGCTCCTGTTTAGAGACTCTGTTGCACCTTTCATCATTATGCCTCTGGTTTGTTAACATTCTAATTTAGTCTCTCCCATTTTGTAAGACAGTGATTCAATCTAACTATAAATTTATTAAGAAAAAGAAAGAAAACAAAATCATTGGTCACATAAATCAAACATCATGTAAAAGTAAAGACTTAATTTTTTTTTTTATCTTGTATGTTTATTTTGAGTTTTTTTTTAGTCTAATTTTTTATTTATTTTGAATTAATCCCTTACATAACAAACGTTATACCAACATGGTCATGATTTGGCAGCTTTTGAGATAACAAGTGTAAAAAACAGCTCACGGACCGAACCAACTATCATAAGATTTAAAGCATAACAAAAAATGAAAATCCAACTTCATATTCTTTAAGATGATTCTTTAATTGAGTAAAAAAAAAATTGATCCCTTAATATTTAAAAGTTCATATCCATAAGACTTAGCTCAAGTGATAATGTCGATATTGTTAGGTTGGATTTTATGTTTCGAGTTTAAATAGGTGGAAATGTAGATATTATTAGATTAGATATCATGCATCAAGTTCGAACCTGAAAACACCATAGTTGTATCAAGTTCGAACCTGAAAACACCATAGTTGTATGCGAGTTTATTTACTATTTCAAAAGAAAAAATATTAAAAGTTACTACTTCAATTAAATAAAAGGAATTATAGATATACAATAATAATTAACAAAAAAATATTTATTGTAATTATTTATATTTTCATCACTTTTAATTTCACATAAAGTTCAATAAATAATTATCTATTTTAAAATTATATAATTAGATTTTTTTACAAGATTAAAAAAAAAAGGTTAATGCAAAAAATTTAATGAAGGAAAAATACCATAAAAATTGTAAATTATTTTGAATATTTGGCAAGTATATGAATAAACAACCTCAAAATGTATTTCACATTCATTAATTTTAATGACCATTGTTTCAATTAAACGACTATTGTTTCATTGGATCTCTATGGAGGATACCAAATTGGTGCATGGAGACAATCAACACTGCATATAATAAAATCTCGAACTGAGATTCAAAATTCAAATACTTTTAGACGTTGATGAAGGTTTTGAAATAAACTAGTAGCCAATTAGCCATAGTAGAAGTGAACAACTAACAACGCAATGCATGAGACAAAAATAATGTTTGAGAGTATTATTCTTGTGCTTTTTTTTTTATTAACAATAATTATTAAGATTAAGGTAAATCATTAGTAGTATTTGATTCGATAAGAAAATTATAACTTTTTTTTAATTTTCAATTAAAAACATAGTTATAATTCTATTTAAAAAAAAACAGATGAGATGAGATTGTAATCGAATTCAAAGCCCAACCCACTTGATTTTGAAGAGGCCCATCAAAATAACAATGCTGCTTTGGGTTTGTATGTTCAGAAACAAGTTAGATTGGAAACGCACTGAGCTCAACCGGCCGGAAAAATCAGTCAGAGTTGGTCGTCCGCCGCCAGAAGCAGTGAGACATAAGACTTAGCTCAAGTGATAATGTCGATATTGTTAGGTTGGATTTTATGTTTCGAGTTTAAATAGGTGGAAATGTAGATATTATTAGATTAGATATCATGCATCAAGTTCGAACCTGAAAACACCATAGTTGTATGCGAGTTTATTTACTATTTCAAAAGAAAAAATATTAAAAGTTACTACTTCAATTAAATAAAAGGAATTATAGATATACAATAATAATTAACAAAAAAATATTTATTGTAATTATTTATATTTTCATCACTTTTAATTTCACATAAAGTTCAATAAATAATTATCTATTTTAAAATTATATAATTAGATTTTTTTACAAGATTAAAAAAAAAAGGTTAATGCAAAAAATTTAATGAAGGAAAAATACCATAAAAATTGTAAATTATTTTGAATATTTGGCAAGTATATGAATAAACAACCTCAAAATGTATTTCACATTCATTAATTTTAATGACCATTGTTTCAATTAAACGACTATTGTTTCATTGGATCTCTATGGAGGATACCAAATTGGTGCATGGAGACAATCAACACTGCATATAATAAAATCTCGAACTGAGATTCAAAATTCAAATACTTTTAGACGTTGATGAAGGTTTTGAAATAAACTAGTAGCCAATTAGCCATAGTAGAAGTGAACAACTAACAACGCAATGCATGAGACAAAAATAATGTTTGAGAGTATTATTCTTGTGCTTTTTTTTTTATTAACAATAATTATTAAGATTAAGGTAAATCATTAGTAGTATTTGATTCGATAAGAAAATTATAACTTTTTTTTAATTTTCAATTAAAAACATAGTTATAATTCTATTTAAAAAAAAACAGATGAGATGAGATTGTAATCGAATTCAAAGCCCAACCCACTTGATTTTGAAGAGGCCCATCAAAATAACAATGCTGCTTTGGGTTTGTATGTTCAGAAACAAGTTAGATTGGAAACGCACTGAGCTCAACCGGCCGGAAAAATCAGTCAGAGTTGGTCGTCCGCCGCCAGAAGCAGTGAGAAAATCGTTCATATTTTCATTTATTTTTATTTTATTATTTTTTTCGAATTTTCCTTCCCCTGTCGTGTAGTGCGCGTTCAAGGTACCGATTCCAGTGCAATTTGTGGCCGCCATAGCCGCCACTGCAAAAGGAAACGCACCACAGATTTGCGTCGCAGCGGATTAAAGCTCCGCACCGCGATTCCTTTCAATTTGATTTTAGAAAATTTTTTGCACTAGTTATTGGTTAAGTTAGTCGATTCTGTTAGTTTTTACTGTTCTTGTTTGCTGGTTATATTATATATGCAGTGCATGATTTTTACTTGCAATATTCAATGATTTTGAAACTTATTAGCTGTAATAATTTTTGTGGTTCTAGAGAGTAGGGTTGTTGTGAAATGGGTTGGAAAGCAGCTGAGAAACTCATTAGGCATTGGAAAGTTGTCAGAGGGGACAATGTAAGCCAACCCTAACTCAATTTATAATTCTTTTCTTTTCCTATGCTTTTTTATGTTCTCTTACACGTGTTCATTTGGAACAGGTTATGATAATAAGAGGCAAAGATAAGGGTGAGACCGGGGTGATTAAGCGTGTTGTTCGCTCTCAGAATCGTGTCATTGTTGAGGGTAAAAATCTGGTGAGTGATGATAAACACGAAAATCTTCATCACAACTTGCTTTTTGTATTTTTTTACTCAATCAACCACTGTTGTCAAATTAGCAGAATTTGAATAAATCGCTATTGTTTTACATATGTGATTTAGTATAAAGTGTTGTCAAATAGCAGCTATAGTTTTCTTATAACTCTGTAGCATAATAGAATATGAACAAATCACTATTTTTTGTTATTGGCAAATGACAACACTGCAATCAATCTTCCATAACTTTTAACAATGTCTATTTGTTTTCAATTCCATTAACAATGTGTCTTGGGTCGGAATCTTAATGACCACATATAGCATCTAATTGTCTAAATTTTTCTGATTGATTGATTTCCCACACTAATGCCTTTTTTTTTTAACTTATTATTTACAGGTAAAGAAGCATATCAAGCAAGGGCAAGGTCATGAAGGGGGTATCTTTACTGTTGAAGCCCCAATCCATGCCTCTAATGTGCAAGTTCTTGATCCAGTTACAGGGTATGTGCATTGGTTCAGAAATTGAACTGGTGATTGATTCTTCAGAGGTTGGGGATACATAACATATATCAAGGTAACCTTTTACTTATGCAGGAAGCCTTGCAAGATTGGAACTAAGTATCTTGAAGATGGTACGAAAGTCAGAGTGTCTAGGGGAATAGGAGCGTCTGGGTCAATTATCCCTCGTCCAGAGATCTTAAAGATAAGAGTTACACCAAGACCTACAGTTGGTAAGTATTTGAAAATCTTACCCTTTTTTTCCTTGTTAAAGTTGTTGAGAGACGTGTTGTCAAATAGCGGTTTTAGTGGTGCTATAGCATAGTGGATTGTGATGAATCTGCTATGAAAACCGCGACGCTGTCCTAGTTTTGCTATTAGGACAATAGCAGCCGCAATTCCAATTTCTGATAACCGAAATAGCGGCAATAGCGGGAAAAATAGAATTTTGTGGATTTTAAAAAATAATAAAACTGAAGATTGTGCATGAGTTCCAAACATGGCCTATTTTTATAATAGAAAACTAATAGAGTTAGTGAGTATTACTCCTATATTCGCTGTAATATGTATACCTTTCAATATATAAGCTATGCTATGGCTCCATTCCCTTTTTTATTTGTATGCAACACACCTTTTTTTATATATAATTTACTTATTTCGACCTCTATGCGACCTCCGCTATTTGACCGCAACGCTATCCGCTATTTCACATAGCGGATTTTTGGTGTTTCGTTATTTTCCACAATCCGCTATTGATTACACTGAGAAACTGCAATGACCTAGATCAAATTGAAGTGAGAAACTGAAACTAAACTTGGATTAACATGTAAAAGGTGCGTATAACAAACCAATGAAGTGGCGTATATAAACCAGAGAGAGCAACTAATCACTAAGACACTAACTAGTTTCATAAGTGTATCTAACTGGATGACTCATTGAACAAACTAAACATAGTGATAGTTTATTTATCTCGTTTAATTTGATTGATGTACCTATGCTCTTCTTCGCCTGGTGTTTGTTGACATACATGGTTAACCATAGCTTGTTGTTATGCTTGCCATTGAAAAAGCAGTGCTGCCTTATAAATCACACCTTATAGACATATTTTAAAGTGACTCCTTTTGTTGGAAATTTGGAATGCATAATTATAGTTAATTAGTTAGCACAATAATAACATAAAAGCAAGCCTTTGGAAAAGTAGGATGGAAGTAGATTAAGGTCTAGCTTGGATTGGATTAGCTTCTAGACTCTAGCTTACGAGACTCAACTAAAATACATTTATGGTTTTTCACTTAATAAAAAGTCATTACCAGCTTATTAATGTTTATCGAGAAGTTGAATTAGAGAGCTTTTAAAAAGTTGAAATGGAGAAACTAGTTTCAACTTATACAAGATGTTGTTTGAAGAGCACATGTTTAGCAAGATTCTTTTAATATTTTTTCATGATAACTATGTTTGAAGGCCATTATCCAAAGGAATTTAAATGTTCAAGCGTGTTAATCATAAAAAGTGTAAGATTCATGAAGTGTCTTTCCATTGTTGCATTTCATATATGTAGAAACTCAAGTAGAAAGCTACTTTTGTAAAATGACGCACAAACACAATATGAGACATGCATACAATGACACAAACACAGGGATACAACAAATTTACAGCTTAAATAATAGTATGAAATTAATATAAAAAAGTTTAAATCTTAAATAAAGAGAAAATTTTGATACTAGTGGTCGTGAGTCATTGTAGACATGATAAACTGCTATGATTTATTAAATTATTCTGGTATTACCTATGTATTGGTGCTATTAAAGATCAGAAAGAAGTATAATAACAAAATTGTTAAATTCACTGAAGCTTCCGACATGTGTATTATTTTGAATGTAATGTATCGACCGATGTATTTTGGATTGATGGATTTAGTTTTGTGATGAATTGAGTCAAAACCTTGGTTCACTGCCGAGATAATTGATGTGAACTCATTCTCTTGTTACAGCATCAATCACTTTGACTATTTTTCTGCTGTTTTAATTTTTAAATGTGCAAAATTTTAAATAGATATATATAAAATTAGTGGGAGACTATGCGTACATTTTCAGAAACTGGCCTAGTACCTGACTAACTGATCCTTATCTCATTTGTTATTCATTTTGACAGCTGGTCCAAAAGATACTCCAATGGAACTTGTAAGGGAGAAGACTTATGATGCTAAAACAGGAAGGGGAATGCCTGAACTTTAAGTAAGGAGATAGTTATATTAGGTACCTTATTCAATTAGGTATTTGCTATATCTTAATGAGCATGATATGGTATGAATTTTGTCACATCATGGTTCGGTTAAATAAATCGCTTTCAGATTTATTTGGGAGTTACCAGTCACTTGTTCTTTTAATTAACATATAGACATTACTAGCTGGTAGCAAAAATTTGATATTGTTTTTCTCTCTAATCAGTTGAATCTAGCTTCGTACTAGTGATGGTCATTTGACAATGTGAACTTGTAAATTATTAAAATGAGATAGAAGAAAAACTTTGATTGTGGTTATACTTTATAACTCTTTACGACTCTAGTGATTTTTTTTATCTGGTAATTGATTCAGGGTAATCTCCACTTCCGGTAGCCATATGATTAATCTCTTGAAGATAGATGTAGGTATCAGTTAAGGGGTAACTCTTTTCTCAACGGATGCATTTTTATTTCCATCACCAGAATTCAAACCCTGGACTTAAGGTCAAAGTCCAAGCTACTCCTTTAGTGATATAATTAACTGAGAGCTCTTCCAGTTGTCTTTGATTTGAATTAGCTTGTATTTTTTGAAGATGTATGTTGTATGTTACCTTCAATTTGTTGGAAACTCTTTCATCCATCGTCATCAAACTTCAAGTTGCACGAAATTGGTAAACTGATATTTTGTGGATGATTGAAGTCACTGTTCTAAAATCAAATTGAAAGCAGGTTTTTTTTTTTTCTTTTAAATTCTTCAATGAATTGGATTGATTTTTTAACTTAATCTTTGAAATTGATTTGGTTTGATCCAACCCGAATACATATTATTTTTAAAGTAATAATGTCATTTATTACAAAAACTTTAAATATATATATGTGTGTGTATTCACTGTAAAATCGTTTTAAACAAATTTTATTGAATATATATAGTTTATATTGATTGTTATAAATAATATATAACAAGCATATTACGTCAAGTGGCAATTAAAATTCTATATTTACTCGAGAAAGAGAAGAATGCACTTATTGACCATACATGAAGAGAGTGGATGGTTATGAGTTATCAGTGTTATGCGTTGACAGATATCATTCTTCTCTTTCTTACAAAGATGTAACGTAAAAATTAGCATTTTCTTTATTTTTATTTTTATTTTTATTTTTATTTTTATTTTTATTTTTATTTTTATTATCCTACAAATGCCAAATAAAAGTGTAGGAAGATATTTATTCTAGCTATACAATCAATAATTTTAGTGTTACTTACAATTGCAATAATTAATATTTTAAAGTTGAATTTTTATTGAAGTCAATTAAAATTTATTCTTATCTACTTTTCACTTCGCTCAAATGAATCTTTGCCTATACATTTGATCCAATATTTTCATTTACTCTTCATTGTATATAATATAATAGATGACTCAGATTATTTGTACAATACAATATATCAAATGCATAGATTAGTTATTACCATCCCCTTATTTTATTGTAATATTTGTCTTTATATTCCTTTTTTCTTTCTGAAAATTTAATTGACCATAGATAAGTTTTATTTTTGTCAAAAAATAAAAATAAAAAACTAATATGGTAGAAAGCATTTGACTATATTTCATATATACAAAACAAAATAAATATATTCAACGAGAAATAATATATGATGTATTTAAGTAAAAAAAAAATATGATACACACATATTAAGAAATCAACCAAATGAATCTTTGCCTATACGTTTGATCCAATATTTTGATTTACTCTTCAATGAATATAATATAATAGATGACTCAGATAATTTGTACAATACAATATATCAAATGCATAGATTAGTTATTACCATCCTCTTATTTTATTGTAATATTTGTCTTTATATTCCTTTTTTTCTGAAAATTTAATTGACCATAGATAAGTTTCATTTTTTTTGTCAAAAGAACAAGAAAAAGAAAACTAATATGCTAGAAAGCATTTGACTATTCTTCATATTCACAAAACAAAAGAAATTTACATTCAACGAGAAATAATATATAAATATATTTAAGTAAAAAAAAAAGATGATACACACATGTTAAGAAATCAACCAATTTTTATTGGTATTGGAAAATAAATAAATAAATCAACTTCCAAAATTATATTTAGAATACTTTGTAAACATTAATGCATTAATTATGGTATTGAAAATAGGAGTAGAAAAATTAAATTAAATTGTTGAAATATTTAATGGGTAAACATTAATTATATTTAAAAAAGGAAAATATTTAATATAGTAAAAATTGTTGAAATTTATATTTTGGACTATAAAAGACTAATTTTTTTTACTTATATTTAAAATTGGAGGGAGTATTAATTATTCATATTAGTCTTTAAATTTTATAAGCATCTTATCAAGATACTTCCTCCAATCTCATATTATAAGGTGTTTAAGATTTTGTTACATGTGTTAAAAAAAGGCAATTAATGTTATAGACTTCAGAAAATATCTAACAGACTTTTCTAAACAACTTTTGTTCTCTCATGTTAATTTTAAAAAAATTTGATTGAGTTATTTATAATACCTAAAAGTATAATTAGAGGTGTGAATAGGTCACTCCGACTAATAGGTATTTAAGGTCTAGCCTACGTCAGAATTTAACTTTGTAATATGGACTAACCAATTTCAAATTCTTTTAGTCATAGTTGTAACTTGATCATTTATGTCACTTTTATTAATATTTGTCTTTTTCAATTTATTTTGAAAAGAAAAAAAAAAACTTACACACTTTAAGTGAGGCAAATCAAAGATTCTAACAAGAACTCTATATATTGTTCTTACGGCTATCAAATACCAATTGAATTGTACTTACCGTACCGAGTTATAAAGACCAACATTTTATCCTAAATAGAGCTAATTGATTAATTGTTTGGAGTTAAAAAAAAAAAACTGATTATGATAATTTGAAAAATAGAACTCATGAATGCTAATCAGATTTTTATTATTACTATTTATTTTGCAAATGCATATACTGATAATGGATTGTGATATTCTTACAGTCCAATAATGGTTCAAATTTCATAATCAGAAGTGGGGCTTAGAACTTAGAAGTTGGAAAAAGAATGCAGCAATTACTCTAAATTAAAATTCAGCAAATATAGGCATACACCAACTCCAAGTATCCATGTGGTTGTACTTATGCTACGCCATTAGTAGTTTTTGGAAAATAATCCTATAATCTGCAATTTCGGTTGTGATCAGCATCTGTAACTTTCTAGAATATTAGTCATTAGTCCTATTTTTCCTTCACCTACCAACTCCAAAACAAACACCAAAAGACCAAGTTGGAAATTTTCTTACTTATGAGTTTATAGTAACAAACTTAATGCCAAACATGAATCACAACTGCAAACTAATGCAAACATCTATTATTTTTTCCTTCCGGAAATATAAATACAGTTTAGTTTATAACAAGCTGAAAGCCAAAATAAAACAGATGCAAACTTATTCAAATAACTCATAGAGACAGGTAATTATACTAATAACACCTGTTCTCAGCAACAAATATGCCACATCTCTGATATATGATACATCTAACTAAACCCGGGTACCGCTTGTATTCTATACAGGAATGTATTGCACAAAAACATGAAATAGCAATCAGAACAAGAGAAGACACAAAACTGTGCAACAGAGGAGGAAGAAACAGATTCTACTGAGCGACTTATCAGCTCGCATCAAATGCCTTCTGATCCTTGGATTACTGATCCCTGAAAGATTGTATGAATTCGGGTATGTATATATGTTTGTTACTTGGTTTCCAAAGATCCTTGCATAAATCATTTCACCAAAGACGCCATAAGTTGTATTCAATGCATTGGTAAGTGAACCACTTGTGTCAAGCATTGGTGAAGTGTATTGTTGAGAATGGTTAAGATAATGAGGATGATAAACCTGAGAAGTATGTTGTGAAACATTTGCTGCTTCAAGCGATCTCGGTAAGTTAGTCATCCAAGAAGGAGCAAGGGGTCTTGGTGGTGTGACATTCCCTATTTGGTGAGCATGGTCTTTGGATGGTGGTGTGGTTAGGCCTCGGCCATAGAGCGGAACAATGGATGACTGTGAAATATCTGATTTGCATACTGGACATTGTGGCTTATTCTTCTGCTTCTCTTTGTTTTCGCCATGGAAATTAAGCCATTTGTAAATGCAGGGCCAGCAGTAGAGATGACCACAAAGAGTAACCACTGGATCTTGCACACAATCTAAGCATATGTTGCAGTCAAAGCCACTAGAACCTGAAATAGCTTCAGCACTGCCACATTTCCACATTTCCTGAGATGATTTATCTTCCAAGGAATTTCTTTGAGGAACACCCTCCTCAAAATACTGATTTAGGGCCATTTTTCTTTTGCCTTATAGTGTGTTCTTTAACCGGTCAGTGCCTGAATCTGAAAAGAAAAAGTACAAAACCAATAATTTAAAAGATAATTCATTCATCCTCCATTGAAGTTTCATTTATATAAAAAAATCTAAAAATGTTCAAAAAGTCAGTCTAAAAAATAACAAAGAAGAAAACCTTAAAACTATAAAATTGTATTCAGATCAAGAAATCAAGTTTTCTTATAAATCCTAAACACTACAAAAGACAATCAGTGTGAATTTCATCTTTGCATGTTATCCCCCTCCACTAGGCAATAATCCTGTTGAGGGAAATTAAAGCTTTTAGCAGTAAGTGATTGAGAGAGCACACCAAATTTTGGTAGGTGAAATGTAGGTGAAAAGCAGCACCGCACCTAACTAATTTTCTAGAAGTTTAAACATGAATAATATGTGCTTTATTCACTTCAAAATATACAAGTATTTTCAGCTCTCGGTGGATAGGGCCACCCAACAAAAATATGTAATTTATTCAGAGCAGATAGAGAAAAAAACAACACATTTTATATATCTTTATAAAAAACTGAGTAAAGAACTATGCTTTGTTTACATTAGTTCCACATTCACATGTAATGTTCCTACACACCTAACAACTTCTTAACTAAATCACAAAAACTATCTTCAAGGAGGAAGCTAACAACAAAAGGATATAGCCAATTCCACATTATTATAATAACACACAAGAATTAAACTAAACTAAACATTAAAAAATAAGTGAGAAAACCATGA
>NC_021160.2:49686886-49693398 GCF_000331145.2 Cicer arietinum
GTTCTTTCAATTGAGACAAAAAAGTTACAATCATGCCAACTCTCTAATAAGAAGACAACTTGGAATATCAGATAAGCTCAAATGAACAGTATAAGAAAGAGAATAAAATAATTTCAAATAATCAAACCATTGACTAAAACAATCTATGGAAAACAAAAATCATATGAATCACAAAGGTAATCAAATCTCTCTCTCTCTCTCTCTCTAGATCACATGGGAGAGAAAATAAGATTGACCATGGTAGCTTATACTGAAAAACAGACCAAAAGTGCAACCCAGTGAAACAATTAAGCACCAAATTGAAAGGAACAAAAAAATTAAAGCAGAAAATTTTCAAGTTAAAAATAAAAAGAGGGGTTTTAAAATTGCATGACTTTGAATAAAAAGGAATAGAAATGTAATTAAGAAAAAGAAAATAATAGGGAATGTTTTTAATAGAGAAACCAAAGGGGAAGGAAAATAAACAGTGAAAAGTAGGTTTGATTTTGAACATAAACCTCGAAAGCCTCTGCAAAGGATCGTATAACAGAGGATCGAAGGTTTGTTAGAAGAAAGTAAACGATTGAGTTAAGAGAGAGAGAGAGATTTGAGTACTTACATAGATAAGAAAGAAAATATGAGAAAGATGAAAAATCCTTAGAAGCGGAAGGAAATGAAGAAGGTGAGATTTTGTTAATATACTAACACTGAATCTTTCCACTGTTGTTTCCATCGAGTTTCCACTGTTCATATAAAATATCCTTATTTTACCTACATTCAAAAACAAATAATTGCTATTATTATTATTATGTCAAAAATAAAATATTTAACTGAGAATTGTTTAATTTTAGTTATTAATTCAAATTGAATAATATAATTGATACTATTTTAAAAATTGAAGTAATAAATATTTTGAAAAAAAGTTATTTTGTGATAAAAACAAATAAATTATTATTCTAGAAATATGTTGATCATTCATTATTATAGGATGGTGGAAGTACCAAATTAATGAATAAGGAAATATTATCTAAAACTTTATTTTTTTTATTAAAAATATTATCATAAAGTTATATTAAATATATATCATTGCTAATTTTAAGAATCTTTTTTTGATAAAAATGGTAAATGATGGATAAATTAGTTGATAATGTCAAATTAGGTAGTTTAATTTAATGTATTTGATAAAAATAGCTGTTAATTTAATTAGTATAAAATTTTGTAAAGTTATTTCTTAAATAAGATAACAAGAAATAATGAAAAAATATTAAAATAGCAGTTTAATTTGGTGAGACATACAGTAAAAACAAACATCACAATAAATATTTTATACCCCGTAAATTTGACAAATAATTTATTTAATTATTAATAATGTGTTGTTGATGTGGATTTATATAAAAGATTATGTGTAGATTTAATATTTAATATATAATTATTGTATTTTTTAAATGAACATAATTAATGCATTGACTAGGAAATATGCACATGATGTATATGATATATAATTTGATTATATTAATAATTTTGTTAAAAATTGATTAATAAATTATAATCGATCTTAACATAAAAAAAAGAGAAGACCACTTTCACCGACACGTGGGTTTGGCTTTTTTGTGAATATATACGTGTATTTGACTTATACGCACAAATTTTTTCATTAGTAAGATACCATATTTTTTTACTCATATTAGCAAGATAACCTAAATATATATATTTAGTGATAAATATAAAATATATCATCAATATTATTTCCTAAAGTGGTATCATCCCGCCCCTGTTTGCCCACAGGATAACTAATTCCTTTTTTTAAGAGGAGGATAACCAATTCCTATTTTCTACTTTCCTTTAATTAAATAAATAACAAATCTTCTTCAATACCACGCAACGTTTGTACCGAAAATAAAATAAAAAAGATACCGCATGATGTTTCTATGTTCCCTTTTGTATATCTAATAGTCTACGCTCCACACAACACGTGGCCCAATAAGAAATGGTTTTTCAAATTAATGGTCAATAGTTAATAATAAAGGTAAAAAGGCTAAAGTGAGCGCTAAAGTGAGCGTTAAGACGCAAGAGAGAGCACATGCCAATGAGATGAAAGAACAAGAAATACATTATCAACTTTTTATTAATTAATTTTAAACTGATATATGAGTTGTACTTACCAGATAATTAAAAATATAATTTTTATCTGTTACTTTAAATTTATTTTAGTCTTTATTTAAAGTCTATTTAATTTATTACTTTAAATTTGATTGCATTCGTGTTTTCTCTGTATTTATTGTAGTCAATGACTTTAATGGCCATTAGTAGAATAATTTAAAAAAAATATTTTAATTTTATAATTTAAAATAATAAATTTAAATGTAGACTATTTTATCAAAATCATTCACTTATCAATGTTTGAATGTAAGTATTGCCAACTTCAGCCAATCAAAAACATAAAATTTCTACAAAAAAACTAACGAAGATTTCTTATTTAATGTTTTGGTGATAAAAATTATATAATAATAATAATAATAAATAAGAGTTAGAGGTGACTAAATGACAAGTTGAAATAATTTATATCCAATTTATTTGAAATCTAATTTTAAATCAGATCAATTTTTAGATGCTCTAAAATTCAAACAAACACATATTTAATGGCTGAAACTAAACATAAATATAACAGATCGTAGGATTGGGTTCGGTATGCTCACCCCCTAATTGTGGGGGTGTGATTGTGTAAATGTTTGGTGTTACAGTGTCAGTAACAATTACCTATGCGAAAGTGAATATGTGTATCTAATCAATGCAACAGTGTTGCAGATTTTATATGGGCCACAATATTTGAAAACTGGACCATTGGCTTTGGATTGTTGATTGTAAAGTTGGCTCTTGAATCCTTAATTAATTCTATATCCCTTCATTTAAAAATTTTATTTTTAAATGTCCAAACTCCTTTTGATAAAACTGTAAAAATTTAAAAGAATTTTTTTTATCGGAAATTTCAATATGAATGAAATTTCTGGTAATTATAAATGAAAGAATGTTGTTTACCAGAAATTTGAGACTGAATGAAATATCCGAGAGTACCACTCAGAAATTTGAAATTTCCGGTATTGATTTATAACTATAAGAGGAAAATTTCATTCTTTATTGAAATTTCTCCACGATGCCATCATGTATTAGGCTTACAAATTTTTTTTCTTCTCATTTTTACAATTACAAAATTGTTTATTAGTAAAACAAAAATAATTATAATATTTTAAAATACCAAATATTATTTATAAATTAATTAATAAAATAAATTATATTAATAATAATAATAAAAGTAACAATAATAATAAAGTAAAGTAAATTATATTATTAAAACTTTATATATTTTTTAAATATTTTTATTATTATTTTTTAATTATATTAACAATATTTTATTAATTTTTTTATTAGATCGGAATAAAAATAGGAGAGAGTTGTTAAGAAAATAAGTTGTTATTTTATAAAATATTTGCAATAAAAATATGAGTGAGTTTTAAGAAAATATGTTGTTATTTTATAGGCAAAATATTAGGGACACGTTTTGTTTGTAGCACATTTAGTCGACCATTTGATGTATTTTTTTTTCTTCAATTTAATTTTTTTTATTAATAGTATTTTGATTTTTTAAATAAATAAAAAATAATTAAAAATCAAAATTCTATTATTAAAATAAAATAAAATACATTAAACTAGAGAAAAAAATACGGTTAAATAGATGAGTCAAAACAAACAACTTGTTATATTATAATAACTTTTTTTTATAAATAAAAATTAATAAAAATAATAATAATGATAACTGCCAGAAATTTCATTCATTCTAAAATTTCTTTTGTAACTACTGGAAATTCCACTCATTCTAAAATTTTCGCTAAAAAAATTATTTAATTTATAACTACCGGAAACGGAAATTTCATTCATCTTAAAATTTCTGGTAAAAAAATTCTTTCATTTATAACTACCGGAAATTTAATTTATCATGAAATTTTCGGTAAATTTTTTTTTTAAAATTTTTACAGTTTTATCAAGGGTAGTTTGGACATTTTAAACATAAATTTTTTAAATGAGGGGTATAAAAAGCAACTATCCAAAAATTTGATCTTTCTCATCTGTGTATGTCCCTCCGCCTCTAATATATTACTGATAACTAAATTTTGATAGTGCGGTTTATGCTATCGAAAATAAAGATCTACTATAATGCTAAACAAATAAATAAATATAAGAAATTAAATGAGTATTTATTCAATTTTTTTATAATATTGACAAGGTTCTAAAATAAGATAATTAGAAGAAAAAATAAAAAGTATTTCAAGTCAATACTTTATAATAATTTTTAGTTATATTTGTGTTTAATTTGAAAATCTAACCAAGTTGTGTTGAAATGGGCCAAAAACTAATTCTCTATACCCATATTAAACTTACACCACTTAACTAAAATTATTACAATTCAAATTAAACACAAATAAAACTAAAAATTATTATAAAATCTTAACTTAAAATATTCTTTATTTTTTCTCTTAATTAACTCATTTTAGATCCTCATCGCATTTACATACTAAAGTAGGTGGATGTCCATATCCTACAAAATCGCAATATTCATTTCCATAGTGTTTTTTTACATGTTGTGAGCAAATAATAAGTTAATAACCAATCACCTCCAACTTTTACTCTTACTCTTATTCAAATTATCTATTTTACTAATTTTCTTTTCTTAAAATCAACAAAAAAGATTACCCCACTAAATTCAATTTGCATTGTCATTTTTTTAAAAAGTTTTTGGGGATATAAATATTTTATAAAAAACTTTAAACGAATACAAATGTATTTTAGAAAATTTAAATATGTGTTATTAAAAAACTTTTAAAAAAATTTATAGAATACAAATATATAATATTATATTTTTAAAGAATTTAATTTTAATATATTGCATGTATATAATTCTTACAAAAACCAAAGTCACATGTTACAAACAATTTAACAGTTGTAATTGATTGAAAATATAAAAAAAAATTATATGCACCCTCAATTTAAAAAGATTACACCTCTAATAAATCACAACTAATTAATTATACATGTGTGATTTATTGAATAATTATACATGTGTGATTTTTTTTTCCCACTCATAATATATTTTTAAAAAATTGGGTAGGGGTATAACTTGGGTATAATATTTTCACAAAAGCAGCTTAATGAAGCTAAGGCGAAAATACAAAAGAAAATGGCTCCTACATTGGTGTCATCAAATCCTTGGACAAGGGCTTTTTCTCTATACCCATTTTTATCGAAAAACAAAAAACAAAAACTCATCAAACAACATTATTGCAATTCGCCACTCTCAACGACGGAAATGAACGACGCTGCTGTTGTCTCCTTACAGGAATGGCAGGGTTGGGGCACGACGTCACCAGTCCCAGCTATGGTTTCCCAAATCGCTGAGGATTTGAAGCTTCTAGAGAAAGATTTCGATTCTCAGATGAAATTTGGCGGACTCGGTGGAAAGCTAAAAGTTAGTTTGTTCTCTCTCTCTTTTTTTTCTCTGTAATGTTGTTGATTTTTGTATGTGTGTGTGTGTGATGTGAGTGAATTCGTTGATTTTTCAGGGGAATTTTGGACAGCAAGAAGATAAGAAACACCGCGCAACTTATAGGGCTTTAGCTGATTCTGAAGAGAAGCTCAAATTTTATTCAGCTAGACAAATAGCTTGTCGTGTACTTGGTAGCAAGGGTTACCTTTGTCAAAAGGTTCAATTTCAATTGGTTTTGGCATTAATGATGTTGTTGTCTATAAAGCACAAACAAACAAACACATATGACACCGAGCATGAGCACCGAGACATTGACACCTTTTAAGAATTTTACATTGGATGAGATATAGACTGAAAATATGTTTAGAAGAGGTAGACAATATTCACCTATCAACCTGGTTTCGTAAGGGTTGAGTTAGGTAAAATCCAAATTCAAAGATAGTATAAGAGACTACCCAAGATCCGTTGGACCATCTGCTTTTGGTCATTCGGATCACGCTCTAGATATTCAGTCTTGGATGCGGGCAGTCCTACCTTACAAGCTAGTTTTGTAAGGGTTAAGTTAGGCCCAACCGAAATTCTAAAAACACCGATAATAATTTAAGAAAATAAAATTGATTATGTATATCTGCATGTGTCAGTGTCTTCTTTCTTCAATTTGAAGTATCGCTCTCACATAGCTTGTTTTTGGTGAATAATGATGCCTCTGACATTTTGCTTTTTAATCTTGCTTTCAATTTTTTTGTAGTGTTGGCTTCCTATGGAAGATTGTATGTGTTCACAAATCACATCATGCTTGCTCTTTCCTGGAATAAAGTTTTGGTTGTATATGCATCCCAAGGTTTGGATAAATATATGACTTGTGAGTTGTGATTTGGTTATGGTTCTTGTTTTGTGTTTTGTATATTTCTCATAAAACATTTACTTTTTTAGTTTTCACTTGTAGGATTTTTTACGACAGAACAACACTGGAAAGCTTTTGTGGCAAGTTTTTGGT
>NC_021160.2:49693474-49711149 GCF_000331145.2 Cicer arietinum
GCATTCCTGAACATGAACAAATCATGTGGAATTCCTTTAAACTTGCAGGTCTCTCAATTTATAACTATTGTTTGTCATTACCATGGTTTCTGTTTATTGAAGTAGTCAAATTTCAATCTTGGAATTCATAAGCTAGCATAGTTTCTTTTATTTCTTTAATCTGTACTGTCTATGTTTCTTATTACGGTAGTATGTTTAAACTGGATTCCTTGTATCAATTTAAATGTTAGTGTACAATTTAATTTAATAAATCATCCTTGTTATGTTGTAACTACCACTCTTCTGGATGATTGTAGCTTTTTATATTTTAACCTGGTAATCGTTTCAAATTCCATTACTTAGGCCGTGGGTTTTTACCTTAATTCAGGAAGAAGTAATGTGTGGTGCCTTTATCCCAACAAGAATGCCGTTTTGGAATCAGTTGAAAATGCATTTGGTCAGGAACCAGTTGCAAATAATGAAGTAGCATCAGAAAAGGTTTATTTTATCATTAGATTGATTACTGTATTTCTAATTGTTGATATTCAAATAATAGTGGTGACTGTATCTGTAGTGCAGAGTTAGGCGTGTGAATGTACCTTGAAGCAATCTACATTATTTGAGCCTGGTCTAATGTATTAAGGTTAAATGGCCTGATGCTGGCTAATGTTTGACCTATGGAGTATATTATTAATTATTAAGTTTATGTAAATGAGAAGAAATGAAATAGCACTACCGATATGCTAGTTGCTTTTTGTGTTTTGCCTGCACCAATCAATACAAGAATGTTGACTACTTTTGAGAAGTTACTAAATCATACAATCTACGGGATGTGTGTGCGCATGTGCTTGCGCACGTATATGTATATGTATGCATGTACACACCCACACATAGATACATTTTTTTTAATATCTTTTGTGATGTCAGTGCTACTTGTGAACCAAAATCCATTTACTTCTGCTTCTTTTGACATTTTGTTATAGATTTCGCTATCTTGCATTTGGTGCTACCAAGTAATAATTTTCTCTTAATTGTAAAGCAGTTAAAAGTAGATACAACTCAGCATTTTATTTTGATTGACGGGACATGGAGTAATTCAGCAGCAATGTTTAGGCGCCTTCAGGTAACTTCTTGGTGGATTTCTTCTACATTTTCTTCAGTTGAAAGTTGAGAATTTTCGTATGACTGTAATTGAGCATCACAAAATTAACTAACTCCATGATTGGTAATTAGGTACAAAGGTAGAATAAAATCTTATAGAATTGCATATTTTTATATATAGGTTATATTTTCTGGTATTTGAGTTCGATTATTTGAGAGCGATGGGATTGAGTCTCAATACAACCTCGTTCTTGTCCTTTATAGATGGGTTCATGTGGGATGTTAAATGCATATGTGGAGTTGAGCATCTATAAGGTTGATGTTTTGTGCACTATGGAGTTTTATCATTTGGCTGTGCATTTTCGTTTTTTTGGAAAAACACTTAACCACTCAATTTTAAGCATATCCGAGGAAAAATTACCGTTATGCTGTAGACTCATTAAATTTTCCTCAAACTCATGATTCTATGTGAATTTTACGACTCTACGTGAGTTTACTCGAGTTAACTTGACTTTGCTACCAAGAGTTGACTTGAGAATTTGACAACCATGTATAATTAGTTAGACCTATGCCATTAAGTTGAAATGAAAATTTCCTACCCTTTTCCCCCATAGAAAAATAAGATATCATGTAGAGAATGCTCTATAGATTATAATCATTGTACTTAAATTCTATTAAATGAAGCATCAACAATAACACAACAATCTTTATTCCCATTTGTTCCATTGGACCATAATGTTTGAAGATATTTTTGACTTAATATTTCTACAAAGTATGACTTTATTTACCACAAATCTTTCCATTTCCAATACACACAAACTGCTGCCAATGATGTTGTAGAGTGCTGTAAGTTTTCTGTCGTTGATTAAAATGGAAAAGTTCAATGTTTAAATAAACAGTACTGACAGAAGCTCGCACAGTTTTGTGTAACATAATTTTGGTTCTGCTGAGAAAAATGCAGCAATTCTGGCAGCAGAGTTTCACAAGCAGGGAAAAGATCGCCTCTAGTGCAGCAATAGTATAATGCCTTTTCTTTTGACACATGATTCTAAAAGAGATTTAGATATTATAATTCCATGTAATTCTTTATTTAATCATATTTTTGCATCTTAGGGTGAGAGTGTCTGTGTGACCTTGTACAAACATTTAACACAATGTAAAATTTTGCTATGAAGGGCTTAGTTTTATTTTAGATTTCAATATACTGAAACTGCATACAGAGATATTTTTATCTGAGATATAGTCATAACTCATAATCTCAAAAAATGTACTGTGCAAGTATTTCGATTCAATGGAATGAATTAATTTATACTGAAACACCATTTTACAAAAACTATATGTTTTCAACAGGATCAAGCAAAATCAACTTGGGGAGATGAGGACCTTTCTTGTATATCCCTAAACCCTGGTGCTTCTGCCATGCATAAACTCAGGTGAGTGAGAAAGTGAACTTCAGATTAACTGCACCTGTGGTTTTTTGTTGTGTTTGATATGAAGTTAATGCTCATTTACGGTATTTCAAGAGCAGGCCCCAACCATCTTGGGATCGTACATGTACAGCCGCCGCAGCCGCTGGCCTGCTCTCGGAACTCGAACTTCTTCCAAGGTTTAGTTCCATTGGATTGGATAAACAGTCAGAAGCAGTAGAACATGCTTTAACAGTCCTATTAGAAGCCCTCACGAAGAGACGACTTCGAATGGGAAGGTCCATAACACGCAAAGTAAGGCAAAATAACATCTGTTAGAGATCTAACCATGTTTTTTTTCTTTCCTGACAACTTAGTAAGCCTCTTCCAATTTTTGCAATGATGAAATTATCAAGCATAATGAGTAGTAGTGATAAGAATTTTCCTCTTTCATTTTAATTTTTTTTAAAGGTTTCAAGTCTCAAAGTTCAGCTGAAACAGTGACTTGCACATTCTTCCTTACATATACAACATGATTGATGTTTTATCTTCCTACACAATCTTCCTAATAACCATTTGGTACTTCATGAAGTGGGTAGGACTGAATGAAAAAGGAAATGCATTTAATATGTTAGTAGCTTGGGTGGGAAGATATTAGAGGAAGATGTATAATTTTTCTTAAAACTTTTGGATAGTAATTGCACTTGTTATGTAATCTAGTACTTCATGGAATTTTGGAGTACACCATGAATGGAAAAAAAATGATTTTAGTGTTGGAATAATATTAAGAGAATTACTTATTCCTAATTAATATGTTTCTAATCCTTAATTTCAAATAAACCAAATAAACATTAACAAGAAACGTGTTTACAAAACAAAACTATTTATTATAATCCCATGTCCATTTAAGATGAAGAATGCAAAAGTGTACCTGAAGAATCTATGAAGTTTTGATGAAGATGGTGTTCTAATTTATAAAGTGATTGTAGATCCCTTAGTTTCGGCCTACCATCTCCACTAATGAGATGAAGAGAATTATGATTTTCTTGTCTTCAATTGGAGGCCATTTGAATTGGTCGGGCCAATCTAGTTTTGATTATCTTGGATAAAACCATCAACTATATATTACTCAATTCTTTGAAATTAATAGAAAACTATTAAACTATAGTAGAACATTTTTTGGTCGTATAAATAGTTAATAACTAGCTATTAAAAAATTATTTCAAGATTCAAATATTAAATGTCGAATAATATTTCGATTTTTATAGATGTTCTGCCATTCAATTTCTCACACCTTAAATTTGTAAAAAAATTATAAACTTATTTTAATTGAGAGATTGTTTAAACTTTAAACTATATATCATCTCAAATTAGCCCTTGAATCACCGCATTAGTACACTGCAAAGATGGACTTAATCACTCAATCTAGAGGTTTATGGATTTGTCCTATAGTATTATAAAATTTAACCGATTCCTGAACATTGCGTGACTTTAAACTCGCTTCAATGCTGACAAATATTTCATTGACCAAATTGAATGAAATACGTGTATATTTTTGTTTATATACTAGAAATCGATCAAGTATTTAATTGACATTGATATTCGAGATTGTACTTTGCATTGGTAGGCACCATATTGCAATTACTAATGGCTCGCCTGCAATTTTAGGTTAAAATTATTGAATTAACAAATTGATTGGTATGAGATTACATCAAACTTTTTAGGGAATAACGATATGTGGTGTGGGTTCAAAATATTAAATATACCAACTAACATAAGAATGGAGTTGGCACTTTTGAAGCATTATTGGTGTGCAATATTCTTATCACTAACATTATGTTAATCTTCTTTCAATTTGACCAAAAACACCACATGAAATTTCCTCCAATAGCATAGGTGTGAAAGAAAAAAGTGGTACATACATGTATTTTAATGATTGACTAAAGCTCATTAAATCAATAAATAAATGATTGACATATATATATATATATTTTTTATAACAAATTAACAATTGACCAGATAAATTTCTGAGATTATAAATTAAGATAAGGTTATATGTATTGAAAAGAAATTGAGGCTGACAAGTGTTACTCATCATAAGTTGAATCATCCAACTTTCTATCTTTTTTTTTTTGTAAGAGGAGTATCCAACTTTCTAATGACTGTAGTATCTATCTATATCATTAAATAATTATTTTGTCATATTAGTTAAAATATAATATTGATACTTGATCACTCAATTGGCCATTTATTCTTGGAATGGCCTCATATTCTCTCTACTTCAAAATAGTTGTTGTTTAAGGCTATGGATAAGGACCAAAAAAGTTATGGAATACTTTTAAGTTTTTACTTTCAAAAACATTTGAATAGTATTACTCTCAATCAAATTTATTTCCTCGATAGAAATCCTAAATATAATAATTTAAATTTTGTAAATAAAATAGTATTTTGTGTTTTAAACTAACAAATAGCATCCGTTATTTTCTTTTTAATTTAATCTACTTTAAAACATCCTAAAAAAAACAGAATCTTAAAACTTTTAAAAATTAATAATTGTTTTAAAATGGGATAAGTAAAATTCTATGATTACATGGGCTTTTAAATACTGGACCACATGTTTTTCTAAGTAGAAGGGGTCAAATTCAAAGAAACAAAAACAACAAAGTCAAAAGTCCTTAGAATAATTTATTATTAAAATTAACGTTTTATACGTTATTATTAAACATCGTTAATATTCGTGAGTTTTAATAGCACGTCAAATAATTTTAAATTTGTACAAAATTTTACATTTATAATTTACAAGATATCAATTTTCGATCGAACGAAAAAAATTAAAAAAAAATGTAAAATAAAAAAAATAGAATTGATTCATAGAGATTAAAAGAAATTTAAATTACAAAAATTCTATCCCAAATCCCTTGAATAGACAGGGATGGATGTGGCGAAGATCCAAACTCTAGAAAAAAAAAATAACTAAACTTTTATTGACCAATACAACGAGAGAGAGAGAGAGAGAGAGAGCGAAATCGAGAATTATATCAAAATCACAATCGTTCTAATAAGAAGAAAGTAATATATGATCTTCTACCTTAAAAAACCATATTTCTATTACACAAGTGATTGAACCGCATTTCCTAGTTTGAAATTTATAACCTTTGAAAAAGTTTTGAAAACCAATCACCATAGAGATTATCACTTTATGATTTTATTTCGGTTGTCTTTTAGGCCAACTTAATCTTGTCCTAATAGATTTGATCTTTTGATCATCAAATTTGTTTGAACTGAGAAACTGCTGATTATCGTATGAAAAAATAAAGGTTAATTACAGTTTGTCTTATTTTTTATCAATTTACGGATTGGTCTTTTTGTTTTAAAAAGTTGACAGTTTTGATTCATCTCTCATATTTTTTAAATAAAAAAATAACGATTTGACATATTTTAAATGACGCAAAATGCAATTCTATAAAATAGAACTATCTAAATATATTAATTATTCATATGTCATTAATTAAATTATAAATATGAAAAAAAATTGAAATTTAAAATTAAGTTTTTATAGCATTTTATTTTGATTATATGGGTATTAATAATTTTATATCATTGTATTATATGCCACATTATTTAAACCATGTCACGTTATCATTTTTTAATTAAAAAATTACATATATATATTAAAACTGTCAACTTTTAAAATAAAAATTCTAATTTTGTGAATTAGTAAAAATAGAAGATTAGAAATACAATTAAACCAAAAATTAAAATGAGTTAAAGACAATTTATCATCTCTTACTCACCCCTAGCTCAAAACAACCTAAATAGGCATGGAGCTAAATTATTGATACAACTACTTTTGTAGAACAAATTATTGAGTCAGCCATGCCATCTTCGTGTAGAAACCAGCTTCAAGTGGCCATTTTATTTTCCTAACCAAAAAATCGTCGTTGATATTTTCCTACCAATTATTCTTTCGTCCAAACATTAACCTACCACATGCTTGTTTCATTATCTTAGGAAATTTCACATGCCGTGTTGATTGTGTGACGTGAACTCACCTTTTTCTGGTGGCTACAATTAGAAGTTGGGAATTGGAAGCATCCTTAATTTACCTCCTTTATATGTTAAGAATCACAAATAGAAATAAAAATGTCTATAAAAAGCTTCATAATATTGAAATCGACTACAAATATAATCCTACATTACTACCTACATCTTTATATACTATAAGTTTATTTAAAAAAAATTATTTCATTCTTTTTTTAAATTATCAAATGTTTGATTACTTTTTGCAAAAGTATTCTTAGTTATTTAAAAACTCAAGACAGTCATTTATTTTTAATGTATAAAACAATCATTAATTAAGTAGAAAATATGAGTCTCAATATTTAAAAGGTATCCTTAAAAAAATAACTTACATTATAAAACAATTTAATTTAAGCAACTAAATTATATTTTGATTTTTATTTTTGTGAACTAATATTTAGGGACATATTAAGTATTATCTATAACTTTTGGCGTGAAAAGTGTAAATTTTAAAATAGTTCTCCTTTCACCAACAATAATCAATTTATTGTAATAAGAAATATTTGATAAGTATAATTAAAATATGTCGATTATCTAGAACGAAGTAGTGAAAAAATATAGGAAAAGTGTGTGTGTGTGTGTGGGAAATTCCCACGCCAAAAGAAAGAGACAAATAAAAGGTGTAACACAGACAAGTACACAACATGGCAATCCCCTGGAAAGTGGAGTGAGGGAAGTTTTCAAAAAGTTTGAAACATCAACTTTCGGTGGCTTCACGCATTTGTGGACATACATATATATCAATGAACTCCCACCTCATGTGATAAGATCAATTTATGTACTTGGTCTAAAGCATAGTGGTAAATTATGTATATTCTTTTCCTTATATTCCAAATTTTAATTATATATACACTTTTTGCTAGTGGAGAATATGCATTTGGCAATATATTGGAAGAAAGGTGCTATGACCTCAAAAGGGATTGGTCATGGGTTCTATTCATCCACTAAATGACTCAGTGCATATTGATGAATTTTGAAAGCTTTGATGAATATATGCTGAATGAGTCAAGATTATGCTTTTTGAGAAAATAAAAAGATAAAAACAAAAGTTGGAATATATCTTTGTTGCATCTTTGTTTTTTATTCAAATAAATAGTTTAAAAAGCATGTATAAATATCAAGATATTCTAATTATATTGACATTTTAAGATAATTGTTTATCATTTGCAGTACCTCACAAATTTATTCAATGAGAAAAATGAAAAGTTACAAAAAAAATAAGGAGGGAATTAAGCCAAAATATATCGTAAACAGTTAAGGCAAAAACAACATTTGTCTCGTTAAAAACTTTATCAATAAAAATCAAAAGGGATAAAACATTGGTGAAGGAAAAAAGAATACAAGACAAACTAAAGCAGCTCTTGATCAGTTTAACACAATAAACCTCATCAAATGAAGGTTTTTGAAAGATATAAGCATCTAAAAAACAAAGCTCTCCATTATTGGTGTGCTTCCAAACTAGCTTATTCTTCATCTTGAACTTAAAGACAGAAGTATCTGCAAAACATCAACGATATCAAGATAATTCAAATGAATAGAATGAAGAATATACCAATTGTTATTTCCGATGAAGTCCTTCACAGTATCTTGAAGCAAGTGATGTTTGTTCTCAAGGATATGAACACTTTCATCCATAAGGAATCTAAGCCAACGATCCTTCCAAAATTTAATCTTGTCCAGTTGCCTAGGCAGCCACTAACAATTTTCTTTGGTGATGTGAATTTTATGCTTGATGTCAGACCAAATCGAAGAGTTTATATGATAAGATTTAGGGCCTTAGAGTCTAATTACTCTAGATTTGAGGAGGGAAACACATTGACTATCAGAAGTATTCAAATTCCAACATAGCTTGAGGATATTTGCCTCTTTAATATCTCTCAAGAATCTAATACCAATGCATCTCCCTCTTTGATAGGAGCGCAAACTTTGTGTCAAAACACAATCTAAAACTTTCTTTAATTAATGTCACCAAATCAAATAAAATTTCTTATTAATTTATTGATAATGTTAATTAAAGAGATAAAAGAATTTGAAATCATATTATTAAAAATAATGACAATAGATTACTCCTTCTCTAAATACAAAAATCGTTATGATAAACTTATCTTAAATTTAATTCCAATATATAAATTAGGAGTCAAACTACGTTAAAAAAATTATACTCATTCAATAACATTATGTCAGATAAATATTTTTCAACAAATGCGTTAAAATTAATGTTATATATATTATATTGTTTACGTTAATTTTAATGTAATATGATGACATAGTAAATGATTATAAATAAATTTCAAAATTTATAGATATGAAAAGAAACTAACATTAATATTGATTAAAAGAATAACAAAAAAGCAACTAAAATTTTCAATTCAATCTTCCTCTCAATATGCACATGGATCAAAGTTTGTATTGTCATGTCATCTTTACTCATCACATCCTTTTAGAATCACAAAAATCAATTATCGTTTCTTCCAATACAAAAGTATATGTTGATATTACTAATAACAAGTGTCCTTAGAACACCTCTTAAAAAATAAAATAGAAAATGAAAGATTTACATTGAAAACAATAAATTTCATACTTTTAAAGAGTAGCAAACATAACTTTCTATACATTTCTATTTGATTTTTTTTTTTATTTTTGTTTTTGTTAACAAGTGACCTTAGCATTTTCCTTTTGTAAAATAACAAAAATATCTCTGAAATTAAATACATTGATCAAATTAATCTAATCATTTCATTAGTTTTTATTAAATGTATATGTGGCACTGCACTTTAATAACACATCAATATATTTTTTTCTCATTTCACTCTTTAACTCTTCTATCTATTCTTTCAATTATATTTTTTTCTTGTCTCATTTGTCTAATTGATAAATAAATATATTGATGTGTCATGCACGCAGAGTGACACATATACTGTTAATGTGTTATATCGCACCATATAATAGAAAAGTTAATGAAAGATTATTTTGATGGACGAGTTTCAATTTCAACGACATTTATGCTATTTTGCAAATTTCAAGAACTAAGATGACCGACCATTGCCGTTTTAATGGCTAAATGAGTGATTTACTCCTTTTGTAATACAAAAATTTATATTTTCTATCTTCTATTTATTTTTTTCCTTTGAAGTGCCATTCTTATTTTTTTAGACAAAAATAATTAGATTTTATCACATCCATGTGCGACTCTTATCACATTTTCAAATCATCACATAATTTAAAATCAAATAAATTGATGATTCATTCTCCCACGTATAATTGCAAATGTTTATATATACCCAATTTTCAGAAAAAATGATAATAAACAATTTTAATTTGTATATTATGTACTATCGTGTTATAGGTATGTTATTAGCAACTATTATTAATTAATTTACATTTTTTAATATTTAAAAATGTGGTATTATTTTACTATATTTTATGCTTCAATTATAATATATTTTTATTAGTCTTTTAGTTTTTATGTTTCAAATATAAATTATCTACATTATTAGGGAAAAAAAAAGCCATTTCTTACATAAAAAAGACTCAATTACATCTCCCAATGATAAATTAGGAGAAGAACCCCTAATTATTTGACTATTATATTATAGATTATACAAGTTGGAAGGAATCCTCCATTCTGTACCGAACAAGTAACAACAACAAAAGATAATCAAACCATCATTTTGATACTTTGCATTACTTTACTTCTAGTTTACTCCTTGTTTTGCATTCCTTATTTCATATAACCACCACCAGCCTAACATCGTTGTTTAAAAGCTCATACTACACCTTTAGAATCAAATGAAGACATCACTGATTAACCAAATAAGGCTTTCTAGCCTTTCATAGAAACATGTTAATCATAATTATGAATAAATCAAAACAATATAAATTTTGCAAAACTATAAGTGTACTTGATTCCACTTCACTTAGGAATCAAAATTGATTAGAAATATATAATTGATTTGACATGTTTGTCTTCAATAAATATTAATCTTGTAAATTTTGATTTTAGAATTAATTTGTTGTTTTGTATTATTTATTCAAAGCACTTTTTTTAATAATATTATTGAATTAACCGATAATATATAAATATAAATCAATTTAACCATGAAATTTAAACACTAAATATTAAAAGTTAGAGTTAGTTTTATATGAATTGAATTTGTTTAGAAATTTGACGGAAAAATTAAAAAGTAATTTTGCAAAATCAGATTCGGACAATGTAACATGCAAAAGAATATACCAGATAATAAGCTGTTTGCACAACACGCAGGGTGGCAAAATACTTATATAATTGTTCCATCATCACAAACAACAAATTTTACTTCGTAAAGAATATTCCATATTGGAGGATGATTCCACGCAAACCATCACCATCCACAATCAATTGGAAAACCAATATTGTTCACTACCAGGACTATTTTAATTCCCTGTACCAATTATATAATCAAACATTCACACAAACAATATAATCTTAAATACATTGATTTGTCAGCCATAATATTAAATTAAAATAGCCTTGAAATTATACTTTTAATTCATTATTCTTTCAATTCAAGCATACTTTACAAAAAACTAATCTTAAAAAATATAACTGTTTTTTTATGAACAAACCAGCTATTGACAACAAGCAATTATGAACTTTCTTTGGACCTACAAGTGGACAGTGTACCACTTTATTAACTTCAACATAAAGAACAAAAAAACAAAAACAAAATTTCCATAAATAATTAAAATATATTAAAACATAAGCTCAAATCAACCACCCAAAATCTTTTATACTTCAATTTTTTATTTCCCACAAAGGGTCACAAAAAAGAAAAGCACCAAATAATAATAATAATTCTGTGACATTACAATTTGTTTATCTCTATTTCAGCAATTAATCCTAAAGATTAGAAAAAAAAACTAAAAGAAAATATTTCCAACAAGTGAAATCTTCTTCAACCAACACAAAACCAAATAGACGAAGGAACACGTGAGGAAGAAAATTCCAAATAGAGAAAACCCCTTTCATCTATGAGCAGTTACAAGCGTTTCAATGAAACGCAACCCATCAAATCTTGGAGCGAATTTCTCCGACGAAGAGTTTTCGTTACGGCCTCTTCTCTCAGCAGTACCGTCCTGAAAAAATCAAATTGAACATAACAAAATCAATTAACATTCGAGCGATTATCAGATCCAGGGTTTAGGGTTAAAGAAAAGTTTCGAAACAAGTACCTGATTATGAGAGTTGTGAGCGGTAGATGAAACGGTGACGGCGGTGGCGGATGCGGCGGCGACGGAAGCGGCGAATAGTCCGGATTTCTTCATTATTAGGGTTGGTTGAAAAAAAGATGGAGATTCAAGATTTCCAAGATTTCTAAAAAGTAGTGAGATCTTTTGGGAACAGAACTTGTGGAGAATAGGAAGAGAGAGAGAGAGAGAGAGAGAGAGAGAGAGAATGAGAAATTTTGCGGAACTATAGAGAGGCTTTGACGGCATATATATAAGGGAGAAATAAGTGAATAATAAATTTATGCGGCAAAAAAACCTTGATTTTCATTCATACATCAAATTACCAATTTGCCTTCCTAAATATTTTACTACGAAACTTTTTCTCCAAGGAATGATGTTATGATGAGATAATTGTGAATATAAAAAGTAAGATTTCGTACCATACAACTCAAATTGAAAAGGAATAAAACAAAAATAAAATGGAATGCATTCCATCATAACCCACTTTATACCATTAATTTTAAAAAATCTAAATAATGAAGTCTCATTAGTTACCACTTCATTTCACTCTATTCTACCATATCCCATCAATCTAAACCAAACCTAAATTAATTCTTATTGTAACTTGTAAATGAGGGGGAACTATTTCATGGAGTTGAGTACTATACTCAAATTCAATTTCTAACATAATTATCAGATGCTATCATAAATGAATGGTATATCGTAAAAGTCAAGTCCATGAGTGAGACCAAAATTTCAATAGAGATACCACATTTAGAAACATGTCTATTTATTTTATCAACAAAACATGTCTATTTATTTCAAAAGAAAGGAAAAACTTACATAGAATTACTAGGACATTAATGGTACGATCCCACCTAACCAACTCGATGAAACGATGACTAATCTCAATCTAAAGAGTTTGTTTTGGATTTTTTTTTATAATTGGATTTTTTCGAAATCGTAAATTCCATCTGCTTTTTATAATATTATAGATATGAAATATTAACTTACTCTTAATAATGATTAATGTATGTTAGAAAATATGTTAAACAGTAAAGATACGTTTTTTTTTTTAAATTGAGTATTTTTTTTATTTTTTAATTTTTAATTTTTATAAGTGTTAAATATTATACTCTTGATTACTTATTTAAGGTGAGTTCGGACCAATTAAAAATTATTTTTGTGAATGTAGTTGAAGACTTTTATGTCTTCAATCAAACTAAAAATATTTTAATTCAGTCTAAGTTTAAAATTTTAGTATATTGAATGTTGTTTAAATGTTTAAATTTTATGAAGTAAAATCTATTTTATTTTTATACCAATTTTTTTTTTTTTTATAGTTTTTATATTTAAAAAATATTTTATATCTCATGATCGGATCAAAAATATTTTATCAGATTCAAAATATTTTATGTCTCATTGAATTAGATTAATTTGGATTTGATAATAAAATAATTGATTTTTTGTCCAACACTACTCGTGTATATACAATAATATGATTGTTGTTGGAATTAGACTTTGAAAAACTAATAAAATTAATTAATTAATTAATAATATTATAATCAATTATATTTATTTATAGACATATATGTAATATTAATCATCGAATTGATTATGTTAATATGATTTATTTTATTCTTTAACGTGACTTGTCACTTTATAGAAACATAATTTTTGTTAGTTAATTATAGATTTTTTTAATAAAAAAAAATGACAACAAATATTATAGAGAAACTAGTCTACATGTCATGTTGTGATTGGAAACCAATGCTCATGAGTCATGATGGTGTACCTAAGTTTTATAAAAAGAAAAATACTAATTTTCCTTACAAGTTTTTCTGATCCAACTAACTACAACACCTCCCATTATCTCGTGGACGTTGTGGGCATAAAAAGGGGACCAAAAAATTCACAAACTTGGGTCACACTCAGGGGTATGTGCCAAACATGGTCGAGACAAATAAGTCTTGAACTTGTATCTCACACGGCATAGGCAAGTGCCAAACGTAGATAGATATATATCTATCTTAGCACAATATTCAATGGATATTGGATCGCAAATTGTATCAATAATTCAACATTCATAAATATTTCGGCCTTTTTGTTTCGTATGTTTTGCTTACGTCTCAACGTGAAAAGTGATTCAAATGAATTTATGTTTTCTTTTTACATGTTTCTTTCGTAAGAAATAATCTTGTTTTAGACACCGTCAACCTTAAATATAAATACGTCTTAAAATTAAAGTTTGAATCTTAATTTGACATGTGTGCAATTAGTTACTTCTGCTAAAGTTAATTAATTTCTTAGTGATTAAAATGATTTATCTGACATGTCTACCATTTAAGGTCAACTAAACGAAAACTATTTTGATCTTTCACATAGAAATGCTTATCTTTTTTCTATATTCAATTATTGGTTGTTTTGTAGTAGTTACTTTGCAAAGAAGAATGTGACAACAACCCTTTAAAAAACGTGTTACGGATTATAATATATTTTCAAATACTTTAATACCAAAACTCACACGTATTAAATGTAAAAAAAGAGAAATAACACATATTCGAAGTTACACATAAAATATAGGATCCAAAATGAAAAGGAATATGTATTATGTACTTCAAGATGCTAAATTGTCCACTTAACCTAGATGGGGATTTAAAAACTTTTGTTTTGCAATTTATTTATTTATTTTATAAAAAAAAGAGATAAAAAAAATATTATCCCATTATTTAGTGAAATAATAGATAAGGTACTTTAAGATTAAAAAAAATAAAAATAAAATACCTCTTCCATCTCATAATAAATATCTCATCTACAATATTTATTTCTCCTTATATTAACAATAAAAAATTAATTACTTTTTTTCACTTAAATTCTACATTTTTTTTATTGTATCTCAACTCTTTAAATTTCTTCGCTACAAAACCAAAGACAGATGCATGCATATATTCGTCAAGAAAATCAGCTACAGTAAAACGTGTGACTTCGACAAGACCGTGGAGATTGCAAAGCCGACAAGATCGTAGTTGTCCAAGGCCCGTGTACCATTAAGAACATACATTGCCTTGATTTTCACATCAAGGTCTAACACACTCAATTGTCTCATTTTTTTGGACATTTTTGCATAACCATGAAGGGAAATTGGATTTATATATTGCGATATTCAACACATGACATGAGGATTGAGGATGAACAAGAAAAGTTTTGGAGCCAAACATATGGGGAACGTTTTCCCAGAAAAATTGTATTTATTTTTTTCAAAGACCAAATTGAGTCTCACAATTTTCAGAGACTAAAAATAAATCTTAACAAAAAAAAAGTGGGAGATGGAGTTTTAATAGTGAGGATTTATTAAAACTAATGAGAAATTCAATAAAAACTCCACCAGAGAAAATCTATTCCCTAACTCCCAATCATGCAAGCCTTACCATAAGGTAAAAACAATCACCATAGTTGTAAAACTAGTCATCATATAAAATCACCCCATTTCATCCCTACTACAATATATTGAATATTCTAGTCCCAATTTTCCAGACTGCATTCCTTTTTCCAGTGAAATTTGTAACTGAATTTAGTATATGAGCAGCTCGATTAATTTGAACATGTTTCAAACCCCTGCAACAAGACAGAAACCAATAAACTTCAGAATACTAATCCCATAAACCAGGAATCCCTTGGCACTAAATTACAGTTAAATCAGCAATTCATATTATGGCAAGCAATTAATACCCCATAATACAGATCGATCCAAACAACCTCCATCTAAGTTTAATGAGAAAGCAACAAAAATAAACTCTTTCAAAGCAAAACTGTAACAAAAGTCTTAATCTTTCACAATAAATAAAACCACAAGAGTGTGAATATAAAGCACAAGGTCTCTATAGATTGACGAGTTACAGAATATGCCAAGTATGTCTTTTCTGCGCATAATACTGTGCATAATTCGTGAAGATAACTTACTGTTTAAAGCATACAACATTTGGACTAAAAATAATGCAATTAAGCCTTTGATTTCTTCCCTTTGGCTTCATTATTAGGTTGGTTCTTGAACGGCAAGAAATTCTTTCCGCCCATGAATGGCCTGAGTACTTCTGGTATCTCTACCCCATCCTCCTTCTGGTTGTTCTCTAGTATGCAACAAATGGTCCTCTCGGTAGCCGTGAGAGTAGAGTTCAACAAATGAACATATTGCTTCAGCTGCTCATTGCTCTGCAACGGTAAAAAAGATGCAAAGGCTAACAGTTAAAATTATGAAATTACAGTCTTGTACATGGTTGAAATCAGTTATCCAAAAGAACAAACTTGGGCATAACTAACCTTCTTCTGTCCATATCGAATTTCTAGTTTTCTGGACTGGTAGTCTGTACAATTTGAACAGGATACCAACTCTCTGTAAGTTTGAGAAGCTGGAAACCATGCTTCTAGATCATACTTTTTTGCTGCAGCGTCATTTAAAGCACCAGATACAATGGAAACAATTTGATATGGAATGTTCAACTGCAGTAAATAAAACACAATTCCGTAAGAGGGGAGAGGAGAATGGAAAATAAAAAGGAGGGCAGAGAAAGCAGCCAATTTAGGTCGAAAACAACTAAGAGATCAATCTGTATGCAATCAATGACAACATCCACATAAAATAGAATGGATGGCTTTGTATGACAACTTGGCCAATACAGAAGACAGGCAATAATCACAAATATACAAATTTTACAAGAAATATAGAGATGCATTAAACATTCCCCAGGTTAAAACGAGTTTGGCATGCCAAAGTCTCAAAAGACAAGCAATGGCTTTATCCCATATATTAATTTTACCCTGAGATTCCATAACATTTTCAAAACTATATCATATAATAAATAAAATAAAATATAATATCTTATACTCCTATCTCATGGGAGAGGGGATATAAGTTACTCAGGTATATATTCTTTAGAAATTTGTACTCAAACAAAAGATGGCTTTAAGCCTATTCTATGCTTAATGTGGGTCATCATCTTACCGCCTTGTAAAAATCCTCAGAGTTCTTAAGCATTTCCTCATGCATGTCCCATGAATCATTGTCATTCGGGGTAGTAATGCAAAACTGCTCCACTTTCTCAAATTGGTGAACACGGAATATTCCTAGCGTATCTCGGCCATGAGATCCAGCTTCTTTACGAAAGCAAGATGAATATCCAGCATATCTGCAGAAAACATGTTTCCAGAGTTAAAATAACACAGTTTTCCAGTTTTAATGTTAAACATGTCATTAAATTCATATTACCTAATGGGTAGCTGGGTGGGGTGGATCCAATCATCTAAATGATATGCACAAAGTGGCTGCTCTGCTGTTGCAATCAGATATTTGTCGTCTCCTTCACCAGTTACCTAATATATAATAATTCCTTAGATCCTTTCAAAAACAAATTTTCTTAGATATGCTCAGAGGAAAAGATTGGGGTGGTATTTGGCTTTATGAAATTTCATATAGTATAATCATTTCTTCCTCTGTTCTCAAATATAAGCAAAAAATATACATATTCGGTACTGAAATATAAGCAAACTTAACTACTTTCAATATATTTAATGATATCATTCCTATAATACCCCTAAATTAATAATTTTTTTCAATGACTCTTATTTTCATGGAACAAGTTTTCATGAATGACACTTTTGAGAACACACATATTTTTTATGAGGTCAAAGAGATTAATTGCACTTAACTAAATTTCATAATAAGTGTGAGGTTAGGTGCTTTTGCTTATAATCGAGACCAGATGAAGTATAATACAAAAAATGCAACCATTGCACTGTGCCAGTATGCTACTCGTTTTAAGGATTTTGTAAGGAAAAGGAAATCATTTCCTTCACAAAAAATTAAAAATGGAAAAAATAATGAAACTAAGGTCGCATCTTTGTTAT
>NC_021160.2:49711362-49773468 GCF_000331145.2 Cicer arietinum
ATTCGGCTATTATACCCTACGAACCGCGAATTGGTTCGTGAGTACCGGTTCGCGGTACTTTTGTGAACCGCTTCACCAAAATTCGCAAATAATTCGCTACTTTTGGCAAACCAACAATATAACACCTCCTTTAATTTACTTTATCTAAACTTTAACTGCATTTATATATTGCCACGTACACATGTACTAATGTGGTATAAGCACAAACACAATAACTCTTGTACCAAGAATTGTTGTACTTATATAGATAACTCAACTTCTAGTATTTTAGAAACAACCGATGTGGGACTAATTAGAATTGTTGTACTCATATAGATAACTCAACTTCTAATATTTTAGAAACAACCGATGTAGGACTAGTATTACAAATTCTTCTATTTTTTACATAAACTAGTACTCCCACTCTTGTGTTAAGACCATTAATTTTTATTTTTATTTTAACGTACCGATTTGTATATTAAAACGTACCACGAACCGAAACAGCGTACCAACTATGTATACCCCCCACGTACCAAATACTTTGAAGATTACGTACCGCGTACCCGAACCCGTACCACGTACCAAAGAGAATTGCGAACCAGGTTACTATGTAAGAAACACTACAATTATGTTATTAGCAGTTTCACATTAAAAAGATTAAGCATAAGAATTAAAAAATCACATTCTAATCTTGTATTTTCTTGTAAGAGAATATCATTTGTATACAGAGGTATCACTGATATGTCTTAGCATAAAATCAAATTCTTAAATGGACACCCAGATCAATAATGGAATCAACTTAAGAAATTTACCTTATAAAGTTCTTCATCAAATTGGGCTAATTGAGCACACTTGGACATTATATCTTTTCTCATGAAGAAAGGAGTTTGTAATAAAGTATATTCCCTTTTCTCCAAAAACTCAAGCCCAAAGTTGATTAGAGCTTGATTAAGACGAACACCGTCTCCTTTGAGATAGAAACCTCGACCTCCAGCTACATCAGCTCCTTTCTTCAAATCTGCTATCCCAAGAAGGTCAACTAGATCCACATGATTCTTCAGTTTAGGTTCCAATCTTTTCTCACCCCATGTTCTAACCACAACATTATTGGCCTAAAGCATAGATTACCCCATCAATTTTAAGGCAAGCATTATATCATCAGAGAAATAAAATTAAGAGAGAAAAAAATAGAAATAGAAGAGACCTCATCATCGCTGATTGGAACAGAATCGTGAACGAGATTTCCAATGGTTTCCAATTTGGAATTCAAGCGGTTTAGAGTTTCCCGAACCTCAACCTCTTTCTCCGCTATCAATTTCTTAGTCTCTTCAGATTCAGTAATGAATTTGGTTGCATCTTCACCAGCCTAACACACAAAACAACAATAATCGAATGTAATGCAATGAGGATTTGCAAGATAGTGAAATTTGAAAAAGGTGAACTGAAGATAGTGATGATGCTGACACGCTTGAGTTTGGAGACTTCCTTATTGATCTTGTTGAATTCTTTGCGGAGAGTCTCCAATTCGAATTGACCTGTAAAAAAGCATTAACATGAGATTAGGTCGATGACATTGTTATTTGTTGAAGTGAAGATAGAGATAGATGGGTACGCTTTCGCCATTCTTTATCGAGATTGATAACTTCATCAACTACTTCAACGCTGGCAAATCGACGACGTTGGGATTCGCGGATAAGTTCAGGGTTGTGACCCTTTTCTTCCCTGAATAGGTTGATATCCAACATGTCTTTCTCTCAAGCTGCCGTCAATCAGTGGCGTATCCAAGACCCTGATCCAAGGGGTGCAAACTATACAATTATAATTATAAAAAATAAAATTTAAAATAATCAAATTTCAATCCATTGTACTAAAAAAATTACAATTGCAAAATCAGAAGCAACATGTTTTAATTTCTATAAAAAGAAAACAAAAGATTAGATTTTGTATGCATCCAATTTTTTTTAAAAAAAACAGAAGCAACTAGCCAAAATGGGTACACCAAAAAGCTTCACATAGCCATGTTTCCATGGTTTGCTACAGGTCACATGACTCCTGGCCTTCAACTGTCAAACGAATTAGCCCAAACCCAAAAACTCTCTTAATCTGGCAATATCTTTTCTCTTTACATGTTTTTCTTTCAATTGAGTTGTAAGCATTAAATTGGGAGGTCAGGGAGGGGGACAAGAAATGGGAACAAATGATTAAATTCCCAAACAAAGAATAGATGCATGTTTTCCCTTCTTCACTAAGCAGTAAGCACCCAATCCATTTTAGATAAGGCATTCTGATATTACTTCTCATGCTTGTCATTGGCATGCGAACGTTGTCATTTTTCAATGGTTTGCTATCACATGAAGAACATAGTTGAATTATACAATCACCACAATATATATAATGTCAAATATGCATAATGCATGAATAAGTATACGCAAATGATAAGAACATGGAGGAAAATTAAGGCATTTTTGCAGTTAGTACATAAATATAGAAAATAGATAAACTGAATCGTAACCAAGAAAAACTCAAAATTATATTTTCTCTAAGCTGATAACTTGAAAACAACCTAAATGAATAACAAATATACAAAGAAACAAAAGAGAAAAAAAAGATAAAACAAAAAAAAAACGCAGAAACATAAGAGAAAAAGAAAGAGTTGTCGCACCAAGTGGAAGTCGTCGCACACAGCCTCGCAGAACGCAGCAAGAAGGAAACGTGACTCAGGACTGATGAGAGGAATATCGTGTGACTCAGAACTGAGAAGTAGCCGTTTTGCTTAGGGTTTCTGAAAATTTTCCCCTTTTGGGTCTGGGTTCGGATCAGGTCAGGTGACCCGATCTATTGAGGTGCAACGGGTCGGTTTGATTCAATTTTCAGTGAGAAAATAATCCAAATTAATCAAGTTGATTTGGTTTGTTAAAAAATAAAATTGACATGTAGTTTATAAGAGAAACCATATTATCGAGTCGACAATCTTAGCGCACACCAAATACTGGTAGATGAGTTTGGTACAATTTGATCTTGAGCACTTGACAAATCTAAGTGTGATTTTGATATTCCTTAACATTTAGGCACCTAAATTATACTTGATATAAACTCAATATTATTATTCATATAAATCAATCAAAATGTCTCTCAATGTTGATCTAGCATCAAGTTACATTAAAAAAAAGTCTTACCTGTGGAAGTTTGCCATCAATTACAACAAAATTACATAATGATCGACCAAATTAGTCTCATTAGGAAAAAGTTTGTTTACCCTTAATTTTTTTTTTAATTTTCCACCATGTTCAATTTGAATTATAAAAAATTACTTGCAACTTATTGACAAAACTATCTTTTTACTATGTTTCCTTTACTCTAACACAACTCCTCCCTCCCTTTTTCAAAAACATAACTTAGAGAGACTAAACACAATTGTTAATACAAGGTCAAATAAAAAGACATATTTAATTTTATATTTTTTATTTTCTGTTTATCTGATTAGTTCTCAATTTATCTTCTACTGCACGCTATAAATACAAATTTTAAAAATATTTATCTTTTCAATAAATACATGTTTAAAAATACATTTAGTTATACTACTTCTAGTTTTATTTATAAGAGAAAATAACAAAAAAATATCAAAATCAATGTCCTTATTAATTATTTTAACTTTTTAATTATTTTTATGTATGTACCGTTATTGAAAAATATGAGACATTAAATACACACTAAAACATATTAAATAAAAATAATTTAAATAATAAATATATTTTAAAAGTCACAATTTTTGTATATATATAAAAAAAAATTCTTATATATGATCAGAGAAAGTATAATACAAACGATAATCGAAAGGCATGCTTATACCTATTTAATTTGTAAACAAACTAACTTCTATTATCAATGAAAAATACCAGGTAATAAGCTAAATTAACGTGCCAACAGATAGGTTTGGATGAGAATGAGATTGTATACTCCTTTTTTATAAGAAAAATAGCAAGTAAAATTGAAAACAAAAAATGCAACGTGTTAACTAACGCGCCTTTTCTTCTTCGTTTGTCTCTCATTTCCCGCGGTTACCGTTACACTCATCTCCTCCAACACAACACCTCTCTCTGTAACTTGTAACTGTAAGTAACTATCTAACAGATTCTCTCTCTCTCTGAATCAGAAACCTTCACACACTATTCCCAATCCCAATGATATGCCAATCATTTGTCGCGACGACGACGTCGAACCCTACAACATCATCCCACTCCACAACGACCTCAACTCCGACCACCCTTCCCTCCGTTTCCCCGAAATTCGCGCCTCCTTCTCCGCCCTCCGTACCGTCAACGACCTCCGTCTCCCCCCTCGATGGAAACCTCACATGGACCTCCTCGACTGGCTCTCCCTCTTCTTCGGTTTCCAAAACGACAACGTTCGCAACCAACGCGAACATCTCATCCTCCACCTCGCCAACGCTCAGATGCGTCTCTCTCCTCCACCAGACACCATCGATTTCCTCGACTCCACCGTCCTCCGCTCATTCCGTAAAAACCTCCTCCGTAACTATTCCTCTTGGTGCTCTTACCTCGCCGTTAAACCTAACGTCTGGCTCTCCGATCTCCCCAACGCTAACTCGGATCACCGCCGTGAACTTCTCTACGTTTCTCTCTACCTTCTCATTTGGGGAGAATCCGCAAATCTACGCTTCATTCCTGAATGCATTTGTTACATTTTTCATCACATGGCAATGGACCTTAATAAAATCTTGCAGAATCAACAAAACGACGACGGTTATAACTACGAACCGTCGTTTCATCCACAAAACGGTTTCCTTGAGAGTGTCGTGAAACCTATTTACGAAACCGTGAGATTCGAAGCTGAGGTAAGTAGTGGAAATGGAACAGCACCGCATTCTAAGTGGCGAAATTACGACGATATAAACGAGTATTTTTGGACTAAGAGATGTTTTGAGAAGCTTAAATGGCCTATTGATGTTGGAAGTAGCTTTTTCGTTGGAAAACGCGTTGGGAAAACTGGGTTTGTTGAACGCAGGTCGTTTTGGAACTTGTTTAGGAGTTTTGATAGGCTTTGGGTGATGCTGATTTTGTTTCTTCAAGCTGCTGTTATTGTTGGTTGGAAGGATAGAAGTTATCCTTGGCATGTGTTGAAGGATCGTGATGTGCAGGTTCGGCTTTTAACCGTTTTCTTTACTTGGAGTGCTTTAAGGTTTTTTCAATCTTTGCTTGATATAGTGATGCAATGGAGGTTGGTTTCAAGGGAGACAAAGATGCTTGGAGTGAGGATGATGTTGAAAAGCATTGTTGCTGCGGGGTGGATTGTTGTTTTTGCATACTTTTATAGTAAGATATGGTCGCGGAGAAACCATGATAAAAAATGGTCTGATGAAGCTGATAAGAGATTGATGACTTTTGTTAAAGTTGCTTTTGCTTTTGTTATTCCTGAGTTTCTTGCTTTGGCACTTTTTATACTTCCTTGGGTTAGAAATTTTATGGAGAATAAGAATTGGAGGATTTTTTATATGTTATCATGGTGGTTTCAGGGTAGAACTTATGTTGGTCGTGGATTGAGACAGGGTCTTGTAGATAATATTAAGTATACTTTGTTTTGGGTTGTGGTGTTGTCTTCAAAATTTAGTTTCAGTTACTTTTTACAGATACAACCCATGATTGCTCCATCAAGGGCAGTGTTGGATCTTAAGGATGTTGATTATTATTGGCATGACTTTTTTCACAAGGGTAATGTTTTTGCTCTTGGGCTACTGTGGCTTCCGGTTGTTTTGATTTATCTAATGGATATTCAGATATGGTATTCGATATATTCGTCTTTAGTTGGTGCATCGGTGGGTTTGTTTGCACATTTGGGTGAGATTCGAAGTATGCAACAGCTGAAGTTGAGGTTTCAGTTTTTCGCCACTGCAGTTCTTTTTAACTTGATACCAGAGGAGCAGTTGTTGAATGCGGGGGGAACATTGAGTAGCAAGTTTAAGGATGCAATTCGTAGGATGAAGCTCAGGTATGGACTTGGGCAGCCTTATAAGAAGCTGGAGTCTAATCAGGCTGAGGCCAAAAAGTTTTCTTTGTTATGGAACGAGATAATTTCGTCATTCAGAGAGGAGGATGTCATTTCTGACAAAGAGGTTGAGCTGTTGGAGCTGCCAAACAATACTTGGAATATCAGGGTTATTCGTTGGCCATGTTTTCTTCTCTGTAATGAGTTACTACTAGCATTAAGTCAGGCCAAAGAACTAGTTGATTCAAATGATAGGAGGCTTTGGAGAAAGATATGTAAGCACGAGTTCAGGCGATGTGCTGTGATTGAAGCGTATGACTGTATCAAACACTTGCTTCTAGAGATTATCAGACCTGGTAGTGAAGAGCACTCTATTGTGACTGTTCTGTTTCAAGAAATTGATCATTCCCTTGAGATTGGGAAATTCACTAAAGTATTTAAAACTACAGCCCTTCCCCTGCTCCACGGAAAGTTGATAAAACTTGTTGAGTTGTTAAACAAGGGGAAAAAAGATACTAACCAATTGGTGAACACCCTTCAGGCCCTTTATGAGATTTCTATCCGAGATTTTTATAAGGAGAAAAAGAATAATGAACAGCTAAAGGAGGATGGGTTGGCTCCACAAAATCCAGCTTCATCCGATGTTCTACTTTTTGAGAATGCCATTCGGTTTCCTGACACCATGAACGAGAACTTTTATCGCCAGATTCGACGCTTACATACTATTCTTACCTCCAGGGATTCAATGCAAAACATTCCAATTAATCTAGAAGCTAGACGGCGAATTGCTTTCTTCAGCAACTCACTTTTTATGAACATGCCCCATGCTCCTCAAGTTGAGAAAATGATGGCTTTCAGTGTTCTAACCCCTTACTATAGTGAAGAAGTAATTTACAGTAAAGAACAACTCAGAACTGGGAATGAAGATGGGATCTCAACTCTATACTTTTTGCAGACTATATATGAAGATGAATGGAAGAATTTTATGGAGAGAATGCGGCGAGAGGGGATGATGAAAGACAGTGATATATGGACAGATAAACTAAGAGAATTGAGGTCTTGGGCATCCTATAGAGGCCAGACACTATCACGGACTATTAGAGGAATGATGTACTACTATAAGGCCCTCAAGCTTTTGGCTTTTCTAGATTCTGCATTCGAATTAGAGATCAGAGAAGGGTCACATGAACTTGTTTCATCGAATCAAGATAGTTCAGACAGTTTCAACTCGCAAAGGTCACCACCTTCTTCTGGAGCAAGCAGTACAGCAAGTTTGTTCAAAGGCCATGACTATGGAACTGCTTTAATGAAATTCACATATGTGATTGCTTGCCAGATATATGGAACTCAGAAGGCTAGAAAGGATCCCCATGCCGATGAAATTTTGTATCTAATGAAAAACAATGAAGCGCTCAGAGTTGCCTATGTTGACGAGGTTTGCACGGGGAGGGATAAAAAGGAGTATTATTCTGTTCTTGTTAAGTATGACCAACAATTGGAGAGGGAGGTAGAAATTTACCGTGTAAAATTGCCGGGTCCCTTGAAACTGGGAGAAGGAAAGCCAGAAAATCAAAATCATGCCATCATCTTCACTCGTGGGGATGCAGTTCAAACTATTGATATGAATCAGGACAACTACTTTGAGGAGGCGCTTAAAATGAGAAATCTCTTGGAAGAATACAAGCATTACTATGGTATTCGAAAACCAACAATTTTGGGAGTGAGGGAACATATTTTTACAGGTTTTGTTTCTTCTCTTGCTTGGTTCATGTCGGCTCAGGAAACAAGTTTTGTCACCTTAGGACAGAGGGTTTTGGCAAACCCTTTGAAAATTCGAATGCATTATGGCCATCCTGATGTGTTTGACAGGTTTTGGTTCATAACTAGAGGCGGTATCAGTAAAGCTTCCAGAGTGATCAACATAAGCGAGGACATTTTTGCTGGTTTTAACTGTACTCTTCGTGGAGGTAACGTCACACATCATGAATACATTCAGGTTGGAAAAGGAAGGGATGTTGGGTTGAATCAAATATCAATGTTTGAAGCAAAGGTTGCCAGTGGAAATGGGGAGCAAGTACTGAGCAGAGATGTATATAGATTGGGTCATAGATTGGATTTTTTCAGGATGTTGTCATTCTTTTACACTACAGTGGGTTTTTTTTTCAACACAATGATGGTGGTTCTTACCGTTTATGCATTTCTATGGGGTCGATTATTGCTTGCTCTTAGTGGTGTTGAAGCTGCTATGGAAAGTAACAGCAATAATAATAAAGCACTTGGTATAATATTAAATCAGCAGTTCATAGTCCAAATTGGACTTTTTACTGCCCTTCCAATGATTGTAGAGAATTCCATTGAACATGGGTTCCTTCTAGCAGTGTGGGATTTTTTGACAATGCAACTTCAACTTTCATCAGTTTTCTACACATTCTCCATGGGTACTCGTAGCCATTTCTTTGGCCGGACTATCCTGCATGGCGGTGCCAAATATCGAGCCACTGGGCGTGGTTTTGTTGTAGAGCACAAGAGTTTTGCAGAAAATTATAGACTCTATGCTCGTAGCCATTTTGTGAAAGCAATTGAGTTGGGGTTAATATTAACAATTTATGCATCACACAGTGTTGTAGCAACTAACACATTTGTTTATCTAGCCATGACCATCTCTAGTTGGTTTTTGGTTGTATCGTGGATTATGGCTCCCTTTGTGTTCAATCCTTCTGGTTTTGACTGGTTAAAAACTGTGTATGATTTTGACGACTTTATGAACTGGATTTGGTACCATGGAAGGGTGTTTGCTAAAGCTGAAGAGAGCTGGGAAAAATGGTGGTACGAAGAGCAAGATCATCTAAGGGTAACTGGGTTTTGGGGAAAGGTTATGGAGATAATTTTAGACCTTCGTTTCTTCATCTTCCAGTACGGTATTGTCTATCAGCTTGACATAGCTGCAGGAAGTACCAGTATTGCTGTATACTTGATATCATGGATTTATGTATTTGTTGTGTTTGGGATTTATGTGGTGGTAGCATATGCAAGGAATGCATATGATGCAAAATATCATATCTACTATAGGTTGGTCCAAGCAGTTGTCATAGTTCTTGCCATACTTGTTATAGTTGCTTTGTTGGAATTCACTGAATTCAAGTTCATGGACCTTTTTACTAGCTTGTTGGCATTCATTCCCACAGGCTGGGGTATGCTATTGATTGCTCAAGTATTTAGGCCATTTTTGCAGCACACCATAATTTGGGATGGTGTTGTTTCCTTGTCTCGTTTATATGATATATTATTTGGAATCATTGTTATGGCTCCTGTTGCAATACTATCATGGTTGCCTGGGTTTCAGGCTATGCAAACTAGAATTCTCTTTAATGAAGCATTCTGTCGGGGCCTCCAAATATTCCAGATGGTTACAGGAAAAAAATCTCCAAGTTGACTGTGATTCAATGTAATTTTTATTCATTTGTTATATAGGCGTAGTTGCTCTTGTATGTCAATCTATTACTAATAGAGAAGTTTTACAAGATCACTATATATTTTCCCTGCTCTTGAATGAAAGGTTGAGATTGAATTCTTCATTCACATTATTTTGTTACCTTTTTTCTTTTATCAGAATTTGTCTTTCTTTATCAGTATTTATCATTGAGCATTTTATCCTTAAAAAGCACGAGTTAGTTCAAGCTGCAAAAACTTGGGTTCCACACCTCGTTGGGCCCTCCTAATCTTGTGATCTGGTCCTTTTTTTTTTTTTTTCCTGTTGGTTTGTTGCCATATGAATATAAGAATTTGATCTTAAAAAACAAAACTAAGCAGTACAATTATCGAATTTGTATGCCATTGATAGGTTTATTGCTTGGTTTTGCTGTCATTATAAAGTCTTTCTGCTTTTATATTGTCTCTGCTAGAGAAATCTTGAACAAAAAAGGGTATATTTGGAAGCTGAGAGCCAACTCGAAGAATGGAAAGATTCCTCCTTCAACGCATGCCACGTGCCCATCAGTTGAAGCTGCATATAATTGAGTTGTGTCCACTACTTGACCATTTTTAAAAACAAAACAATATACTAACAAGGACACATACATTAAAATAAATTCTACTATCAAACAGACCAAATGAAAAAACGTGTAGTACAACTACAAGAACTAAAAAATTATTTAAATTTTAATAATACAATTTAAAGAGAATTGCACAAAGAGAGTACTCAATATTAGTGTGTTTTAAATTGATGCACATTTGTAGAATACCAGTATTTTATTAAAATTAAATGACAATGTATAACACTTTAAAGTTGCTTAATATTTTTAGATTGTTCGAAGACAGTCTGGATTAAGTTAAAGCCTAGAAATATTTAGCAACTTTTAAATCTAAAAATAAAGGTGTCGACTGTGTGAACAAAGGGGTTGGTTGACTTTGAACTGTACTAGATCTATGTAGATGCAGACACGTATTAGTTTGATCATAACTCTTTGGATCAGAAACAATCGAGTGGTCACATCATCACCATCACTTACCAAAAATTAATAGCCAAGTGGATAGGATAGAATAGATGAGAGAGAAGTACTAGTAAATGTTGGATCTAATACTTCTTTTAGAATAGTAGTTTTATTATGTCACTTGTTACATACCGTCGTTATTTCGTTTGGCTCTATTCTCATTAACTAATGTCAATGTCATTTTCGGCAACATAGCTGTTACTATCTCTACTCTTTTCATTTGCGAAGCGTGATCCTGTAGCATTCAACTCCCTAATAATATTGATTCACTAATAACTGCTTCTAAACATTCATCGCTCTTTCACACTTCATTTTTTCACGATGGAGCCTTTGCTCAGAGGCGAAAACAGTGGCCCCAGAAACCGTTCCAAAAGAATATTCCGCCGCACCGATGCTTTCACCTACGGCTCCAATTACGAAAAAGCCGCCGCACTCGTCGATCTGGTTCGTTCAATTCATTCCCCTTTCTTTTTTCAGAAGTTATTTCAGTTAACTCAGTGTTACTGTTAGTGTTGATTACTTATTATGCTTTAATAATTGAGCTGTTCTATAGTTTTGCAATTGAAAATTTAAAACGTGGTTTTGCATCATGCATTGTTGTTTTGTAATAAACTTTTGAATATAGAATCATAGGTAGATCTTGTTATCTATGGTTTCGGGCTTGGTACTGTACTTGACGAATGAGATCCAATCCAAGTCTAGATTCTTGTTACAAACTTATTATTATCAAAGGCATCTCAAGAATCACCAATTTATTAATCATATGTCTGGTTTTGCGGTGACAACTTGATTTTGAATGGATTGATTTTAGTTAAAAGTGAGTTCAACTTAAAAGTAGTTATGTTTTGATACATTTACTAGAAGTGTATTGAATAGGGAAATTTAGCGTAAAAATCATGTTTGGAGTTAATAGTTACGAGTCCTTGTTTCAAGTTAGAATCAATTTTAGAGGCAAAATCAATTTTATTCGACATTATTCAAACATGTCAAAATCAATTCTATATCTCAGAAATCAATTTTACCTTATAAAAAAGTGAAACCAAACATAAATTAAATCTACTGTGACAACCGTGCTAATTCTATTTTTGAATTTGAATCGTGTATTTGGTTTTAGTATTCTTCTCCTAAGTTTGGGAGTGTTGGTGTATATTTGAGTGAGCATTTGATAAGACTCACGAGTGATTGAGTAAACTTGAAGTTTGAGGTAAAATTAAGTATATATTTTTCAATAATACTAATCAAACAGAGGTTAACAAGAAACGTCACTTTTTACGTTCCGACTGTTTCTGGACCCCCTTTTGTGATACCTGATTAATCACGTGCAAAAATATGGTTAATTCAGTTGAGTAAATGGTTATTAATTCAAATCATGGCCAAAATTGTGGTTAATTCAACAATATGATTAACCATAATTTTCAACATTATCTAAATTAACCATCTAATCAACTAAATGAACCACATTTTAGCACGTGATTAATCAAGATTCGCAGGTGTACGAAAAGATAGGTGTCCATGAAACATTTTTTATATATATTTTTAAAAAACCAATGTTTCCCTGGTTAGTTGTGTTTTATGGTGAAATAGTTATTCACAGTATTTGACATATATGTACTCCTAATTTCTCCATACATAGGTATGTGTATGTATGTACTTTCTTTCGGGTCAGTAACTACTTGGCATTCTGGTTGTAAATGCATTATGCAGGCTGAAGATGGTGTTGGTATACCCGAGCAAATTCTGGACTCATCAAGCTTTCAAAGTTATGCAAGATATTATTTTATGTTTACTAAATGCAACCTCATCTGGTCTCTTAGTTATTTTGCTTTGATAGTCCTGAATTTCCTGGAGGTTTGTTGTAAGCTTCTGTTAAACTTTAAGTGGCTGTTAGTGTTGATTGTATTTGAGGCCTTTAGGCTAAACAAAATGAAAATAAAATAGAAAGAAGATATTTCATAGTGTACTTTATATGCTACAGAAACCTCTATGGTGTGAAAAGAATACCCTACATTCTTGCAAAGATAGGGAATATTTCTTTTTGGGGGAGTTGCCATATCTAACTGCCGCAGAGTGTCTTATTTATGAGGTAAGAGTTCTGTACTTCAGAGTTCAGACATTATTTATCTTTTTAATGCGTAAATTACTGATGAACCTTTTACTTGTCGTCATTTTGAAAATGGTGATTACCTTTGGTAATATGTTTCATTTCCATTTTTAAATTATGTTTGTTATTCACCTATGTTTTGAAAATTTAAGTGAAACAGCTTACAGCATTTGTCTGTCTCGTTATATTATTTACTGAATCTGAATGTGCCATTTTGGAAATTTTAGGTGTGTAAAATGATAAAGAAAATGTAGACTCCAAATTATCCTTCCCCTGCATGCATTGGATAAACTACATCACTTGGTTACTTTTATGCAGTTCTGATGAAGTGTCTTTTTTCCTTTGGAGCTTTGATTGTAGTTATCTAAATGGATTTTTTTATTAATGACTTGCACAAACTTTTGCACATTTTATCATATTTGGCTTGTGTCCTTTTTTCTCTTTGCTTTTAAGCATGATTTCTTATCTTCTCATCAGATATACATTCTGTCTTCCTTTTTTGCATAATGAGATTTTTTTTTTTTTTCAAAAACAATTGGCAGTGGTTTATTATACCATCCTAAATTGGACTTCTTATGGTTTATGAATTTTGCTTGATCTGTGGGATTGTTGAGGTGTCTTTGCATTTCATTTCTCAACTATATGTGTAGTATTTTGTCTTACCAGACCTTTTTGTGCAATACAGGGAATAGTCCTTATTTTGCTAATCATTCATACCCTCTGGCCATTATCATACGAAGGATCCCAAATATATTGGAAAAATGCTATTAATCTATTAAAGGTATGTTGCTTCAAGATCCTACTAATGAATGTAATTTAGTAACTGGCAACAAAGCTTTATTAGCTCGGCAAATCTACATGTCAACTTTTGAGGACCGGGAAACCCACCCCAGCCTATAACTAATGGAGGTGAGGTAGAGTTTTGAAAGACTTGTATTACCATGGACTAACAAGTAACAAACCACCATAGACTAGTAACGGAAACACGACACTTCGTGAATGGCTAATCTTTAAAAACTCAGTGGCAAACATGCTAGGTTACGAAATGCAACTAATCCTAATAGTCTTGATAAAGTATGTGCATAAATATCTTCGAATCTGCATGTCTACCATGTGAGAAGTAGTAACATTTTTTTAAACCGTCTAAGTTAAAAGACGAAGATGGAAATAAAAAAATGTCAATTGGCATCACATAGAAACTTTGAAAATTTAAATACAACAGGGGTCATACAAGAGAACCAAAATCTGATATGGCTTACTGATGGTCCTCTCCTCCTAAGTGTGGCTTGGCCTCTCCTCTAGGAGTGGCTCAATCAGTCTGATTTCCCTCCCTCTCATCTCAAGTCATAAGTTATATGAAATCATCACATCAGGGAGCTGCATCTCATTGATAGCCTTCTCTTATGAGTGCTTTGTTCTCTAGGGATGGCTCTGTCTCACAAATAGCTATATCACCCTGGAATCATATATCATCTCATTAGGGAAGCTCTATCTCATTAATAGCCATTTAACAAACATCTCTCCCTAAAATCATACAACTAGTTGCGTGTAGACAGTTAACAGCCATGGGATTCTGATCTGGATCCCTTAAAATACAAAGAATAGAATTCTGAATCTCAGTTTCAAATTCAAGATCTTTCAAATGCTTGCTTATTATCCAGTTGATTGAATAGAATGCTGAACTTTTTTTTTGGACTGTAATAAGTACCTTGGTGCTTTTCATATATGCTTCAGGCTACTAATAAACTAATTTATTTGTATTTTCAGGCGTTCTGTCTGTTAGTAATCATTGCTGATATGCTGGTTTATGCTCTGTATATGTCTCCATTGGCTTTTGATTATCTACCTTTCAGAATTGCACCTTATGTCAGAGTTATTCTTTTCGTTCTGAATATAAGGTATTGATTAACCATCTCCATTTTTCATTTTACTTTGGAGTGAATATACTGGTGCAGATTATCCTTTTATACACGCACCTGAAGATTTTACAGTCATTGTTCTGCTTCAAATTTAGGAGTTTTAGTTATTTTTTGCACAGGAGGAATGGTGGATGATTGAAATTTCAATGGGATAGAGATAATGATGGGTAGGATACAACATATGTTTCATGTACTGTCTTGTATGTTGATAATGCACTTCCACCTCATTGGTATTGGCTGTCAGAAACTTTTGTTGATGATATTTAATGTCCCTTGGCCTATCAATCATCTTGGATATGTTAATACCTGACCCCTATCAATTAATTACCCAATTAGTTGTATTTTGGCAATGGTCAATATGTGGCAGTTAGAGATTTTGAATTGCATCTGAATATTTTCAAGGAATTGTACAAATATATACACATGAGAAACAGTGTAGAGATCCCTGAATTTTGCGATCAAATAAATTAACTTAGGCTATATGGTAACTATGAAACCTAATAATAGGATATTATCAATTAACTTAGGCTATCTCAAAGTATCAAATTGAGATTTAACGCTCTGTTGACACCCTATCAAGAGAAATCATTCCTATTCTTTCTAATAAAATACCAGGTTTTTACATGATATTGAAGACAATCATTGTAATTTTAGTTAAGGGCTTCCACGTGAGGTGGCAGGTTTATCTTCAGGTTCATTTGCTTCTTGATGGTAATGTTAATTAATTAACTTATGACTTTTTGTTTACTTACCATGGTTCGTAGTTCATAATTATTGCTTTGTGAAGTGCATGTATGTTCATTATTCAGTGAAAAGAAAAACCATGTTTAAATATTAGATACTTGGCCCAACTATCGTCAGATAGTTAGAAAGACTCAACTCAACAAGGTGACAACTGTGTCAATAGTTAGTAGTTGATTAGACGAGCTATATCATGGCTTCCATGGTGGGAATCCTGTACTTTTAACATTTCTTGGACACTATTAAAAACTTCTGTCATGAGCTGTTTCCATCTTTGCATGATTTAGAATCCATATAACTATATAACATTGTGTTGGGACTAAAACAGTACATGATAGTACATTGCAAGAATACAGAGAAAAATTTGAGATATTTCGGAATTAGAGAGAAGGGGAGAGAGTTCCACCATATCTTCCTTGGCCTCTGGTTCCGTAATTAATCAACATCATTTCTGCAAATAAATATTTCTATTTATCACATTTCTCGTCCAGTTTTATCAATAACCCATTTCTGAGATAGTCTAACACTGCATTTGAATTTGATGTTAGGGAGCTACGAGAAACCATCATCATCTTGGTTGGAATGCTTGATACATACTTAAATATCTTGGTTAGTTCACTTTCAGACTGTTGCTCATTCGCCTTGCTCTCTGCTGTTCCTGTTTCAACATGTTCAGTATTCACAATCTATTGGGTTTTTTTGAATGCTACATTTGTATTATTTCAATTTTCTATAATCAACACTCTCTTACTGGACATATTCACATAGATTATATCTAACTCTCATGAGTTGCAGGCTTTGGGGCTTCTGTTTCTTGTTTTTGCAAGTTGGGTGGCTTATGTGATTTTTGAAGATACAATACAGGGGAAAACAGTGTTCACTTCCTATAGTGCTACGTTATATCAGATGTTTCTTTTATTTGCCACAGCCAATAACCCAGATGTTTGGGTTCCTGCATACAAGTAAGAGTTTTAAATCTCAGTTTGAATCTGCCTGGCTAGATGATTTTTTCCTTTCAATTTGAGATATCTGCAGCCGTCAATGCTCATCATTTTCTGGCTTTTAAGGTCTTCGCGATGGCATTGCTTGTTTTTCATTCTGTTTGTGCTGGTGGGAGTCTACTTTGTTACAAACTTGATCCTTGCCGTTGTTTACGATAGTTTCAAGAGTGAGGTAAATTTTTTGGCATCATTACTTCTTATTATATTGACATGATGATACAGTTAAAATTTTAAAGAATTGGATTGGTATTTACTTGGAATTAAGCACAATAGTTTTGATTGTGTATTTATACTATATGACAGATACCAAAACAAATAATAATAGTGCTTAAATATTCTTTTGTTGTAGCTTGTAAAACGAGTTTCTGAGATGGATCGTATGAGAATAACTATGTTGGAGAAAGCTTTTAAACTCCTAGATACACATGTAAGTATGATTTTCCATGTTTTTAACATACTATTCACCTGTCAGACAACGCTTCTTTGCTGTTGACAAACAACTACGTTTCATTTTTTATGATTTTGAGATGTAATTAGTAATAGCTATAGCCTGTGTGAACGTAAAGGGAAGGTTGAAGTTGAACGTTGCCACATCTGATAACAGGGGCATGGGACGGGATTCATTAACAACTATAATGTGATGATTTCCAGACAAAACAGAGTCAGATAAAAAATATGATGTGTTGGGTGTCATATTTTCGGTATCACCTCAATCAATGATCCTCTAATACAGTACTAGAAACATTAAAGGATGAAAAAGTAGATTACTTGCCGGTCATGGTTAGCGAATGAATTTCAGAGTATTTAGTTACTAAGGCTATGTTTCGATTGGTGGAATGAGATGAAATGGATTGGAATAAGTTAAGGTCCCATTGTTTGGATTCTCATTAAAAGAGTGGAATAGAATGGAACTCAATGGTATGCATTTTGTCACATTCCACTGCTTATTCCCATTTTGCTTCCCCTCCAATTTGGGTGGAATGGGATGAAAACCTCAATTAATTTACTTGTCCAATTATTAAATTACAAATATATAACATCCTTGTCTTATATCTTAATATTTCTTCCTCCGTACACAATGTCTCAACTCTTTTTTATTCCACGTCGAGCCTTGCCTTCATCTGTTCTGTTTTCCATCGGCTTGCAGTATATGTTGTTTCTACATCTTCATGTGGTTTATCTCACTCTGGCTGGCGGTAGTTCGTGATTCTGAAAATTGTCAACTTGAGATAGCAACACACCATTAGTCATGGTTGGTGGTTTGTAGTTCTAAACAATGGTTATAGCTTTCATCACTATAATTTTTTTGTTCCTTTTTTTATCCCTATTACGAAAAAAAAGGAACAGAAAAATTATAGTTAATCCCGTTTCGTCCACTTATCAAACGATGGAACTAAACATAGTTTCGTTCTGTTGTAAAATATGCAAACAATAGAATGTAAATTGTGTTCTATTCCGCTCCGCTCTGTTTGGTCGCTTTTAAAATATCCAAACATGCGCTAACACAAGGTTGAACAACAATAAAATAAAGACTCTAAGATAAAGCAGAAATAACTCCCAGTAGGGTTCTATAGTTGCCAAAAAGAACATCAAACAAAGAAATCGGCCCTCTAAAGCTAATCCTGGACAGTGGAGGTCTACGCTTATCAACGCCGATCAAATCTGTTCAACGGCTTATTTTGGAAGTTGCTGGAGAAGTTCTGATGTGACCGGAAAATCCGTAGGAAAGTCGTGACGATCACTGGAAAAGTTCTACGGCGGCAGGAAAAGTCATCGGAAAGTTTCTTAATGGCCAAGACATTCTGACGGCGGTAGGTAGTGGAAGTCAGATTCAACGCAACAGCTCTGAAGGCTGTTAAGCAGTGATGGAACTATGCACTATGCAGTATTGAAGGTTGCTATCAAATAGATTAATTGTGCAGCAACTAAGGCTGCTCAAAGGAAGAAAAATAGTGCTGCAATGACGGCTGCGAAAGGTTGAAGCAAGAACCAGAGACTCAAGGAGTAATCATTTTAGTATTCATTCAGAATTCAAGCTCTATTATAGACTAATTATAATCAGAAAAGACATATGAAAGCTGGAATAGAAGCTGGAACTATGACACTAAAAATAGGACTATCTTAGCACTATACTATTTTTAATATAGCACTACAATCTGTCTAGGACTAAAGCTAGGTTATTTATTTATTAATTTATTTACTTTAAGTTAAAAATATATTAAGAAGAAAAAGAAAACAATTGGAGAGACATAAACCTAACCCAGGAAAGAAAAAAAAAATTGTGTCAAAAAAGTTTCTCAATAAAGAAGAGATAAATATCTTAGTTATGCCTACAATTCTAAATCTGGTTGAGCTTCTGTTTTATGCTTGCAGAATGTTGGATGTCTCAACAAAGATCAATGCATTGGGCTCTTCGAGGAAGTGAACAAGTACAGGTATTACTTCACTTCCCCATTATCAGTGCTTTCATATTTTTCATCTTATAAGTTTATTGCTCATACATAATGATTTTTTTGAAAGCAGAGATGTTTTTGGTATTTGTGAAATTCTATATATTTTTAGATAAAAATAATCAACCTGTTTAGCTTGAATCCTTTCGGATTTGTATGGCTCACACTTATTATAGGCTCCACTTTTTTCCTTCTTGTGATTTTTGAAAATACTTTCATGGAGGGTTTCCACAATGACAAAGTAAATAGTTTTAGTTGAACTATATATGTTGTTAGATTTTTTTTTTGAAAAGGCAAAGTATATATTGTTAGAATTAATACAGAAATTTCTTATCCGTGATTTACAAAATTTGTAAACAAGGTGTCAAGGCTTTTAAGGGTGTTGAGATATTGTTAATAATATTAATATCCGTCAAGATATTATCCTGATTGCATTTATGGAACTCATTCCTAGTTTCCTTTTTTTGTTGATTTTATTCCCTAATCTTACTTTGTCTTACCCTTGAGAAATTCTATATTTGATTGGGTTTTATTTTTGTTATATGGTATATGTTTCTCTTCTATATTTGATTGGGTTTTACATTTTTAATATGTGATATATGTATTCCTTTCCCATTCATGTCTCTCTTGAACCCCTGCTCAAGACTGGACAATTGAAACGTGGACTAATGTGGGAAAAATTCAACATCTTCCTTTAAGCAAATCTTACTTTGTTTGAACCTGGAGATGTTCTACATTTGATTGGGCTTTACATCATTGTTATGTGATACATTTTCTCTTTCCCATTCTTTGATCTCTCGAAACAAACATGTGCACACAACACTTATTATCAGTGTCACAAAATAATCTGGGAAGTCAGTGAACTTTTCTTTTAGCAGGAGTTTACTCTACCTAAATTATGTGTTGCATGTTGCATTTAGTTGTAGCCACAGTGTTGCTCATAAAATTTACATCGTAACTGAGTGAGTCACATGTTTGACTTATTGTGTATTTGTTATGGTATTGCTTATAGCTTGTCACTGTGACTTTCTTTTTGTAAAATGATATTGAATTTGCATTTTTGGTGAATTGGCACTACATATTTTGTGACACGATAATTATCTGTTGATCTTTCTGTTGGCTTCTAACTTCATATCTTCTCTACAATATTCCTACTACATTGTGAATGTTAAAGCATAAATTGTATATTCTTTAGGACTTTGCCAAAAATCTCCAAGGAAGAATTTGAGTTGATATTTGATGAGCTGGATGACACTCATGATGTAAAGGTAATATTTGTTCTTTACTGTTATTATTATCTTTTGTGCTCATACTGATACATCCACATAAATGTGTGTTATAATGTAACTCAATGTCTTTTTACTTTCAGATCAACAAGGATGAATTTGCTGATATTTGCAATGCCATTGCTTTAAAATTCCAGAAGGAGGATGCGGTAAGTTTAAGTACTCTGAATGTAAAATATATGGAAATTCATTTGTGTACTGCAAGTAGGAAGGTATAGATTTATAGCAACTTCACTAATATCTGATTTGGTTGCAGCTTTCTTACTTTGACTATTTAGAATTCTACCATTCACCCACCTCAAAGAGATTGAAAGTCTTCGTAAAGAGCCCTATGTTTGGATACATAGTGTCCTTTGTACTCATAGTGAATCTGGTTGCTGTAATCATTGAGACAACGGTATGACATGTTATTGAAGTGAAAATATGCATTTACATTTTTTGCGCTAATAAGCACTTTCTTGACTCATTTAAACTACAGACTGTAGTCTCATCTGATGTGACCATATTTAAATATACTTGCATTTGTCAATATTTTGTAGTCCAAAGGTGCTATTTATCATAATAATCAGTTAAGAGAATGATGTTTATTGAATGCTTTATCCACTGGTTTAAGTATAAGCACAGTTCAAATGGCTGATTGTTCTACAGGCGATTACTGATCCTACCTTCCACTTGAGTATCTCTTGTTATAATGATATCATCAACAAGCATAGGCAGAACAATTAGGTTATTTTCTTGTGAACGTATAAAGAAGAGCATATGTTCTCCTTGACTCTGTCTATTACCTTTGGATACTATCAGTTTTTTGAACCTCCCAAACCACGTAGAGAGTGACTACTTTAATTCGCATTAGGCTTTTCTTAACCTATACCCCATGTTTCCTCAACTTGTAGGGCAAATCCTAAGGGGGTTTCCATATACACCTTCTCTAGCAAAAATGCATTTTTGACATCAAATGGGTGTAGTTCCCACCCAAAGAGAGTAGCAAGTGAGAATGGAATGCACCTTGTGTTAATCGTTGCTATTGGGGAAAATCTCTCCTCATTATCAATGCCATACATCTGATTGTATCCTTTTGCAACTATTCTCCTTGTATCCATCAAGAGTACCATTGAATTTGTACTTGACCTCCTTCGTAGTCAAAACTCAAACCTAAGTTCCATTATTTCATTGACACTGAGAGTCTAACAAAGTTAATAGCTACAATTAAGTTTTATTGCCGCAAAACAAGATGCTTAGAGAAGAGAAAATTGAGATATGGGGTTCTTGTCACATGACATTTCCCATTCCTTAATGCCAATGGATTAATAAAAATATAAGGGAGGGTTAGAGAGAGAAGGACTATTGTTTCCAATACTACCTCCGGCTTGAACAAATTAAAAAAAATTGGACTAGTTCGGTTTTTTCTCTCCTCTGGTACACCAATCTTCGCTCACTAGCCTTGGTCTTTGTGGGTACTGAACTTCTGTTGCAAAAGGAACTGCAAGTTCTTGTGAACTAGGTCATATCCCCTATGCAAAAAAAAAAAATTAGATAACTTTGGCCATTTAGAATCTTAGATCCCCTCCTAGGAAAATATTTTCTCCTAGAAGTATTTCTTTAATTAATTGCTCTAAACTCTTCGAAATTTTTACCTTATGGTGCCCTGTTAACCTTACCTGAGGTGTTCTTGTATCCCTCCCAAAAATTCTGTACGACTATTATGGACTCTTGGAACTAAAGAATTATTTCATTTTCGCTCCACATTATATAATCAGTTGTTTGCTGGTTAGAATAACCTTAGAAAATCTTGTGTTAGTATGTTTATCAAAGAAATGAGACTCTTAATAGATATACAGAAGGTTATCTAAGTCTTGAGATTTTTAAACATGTTATTTATGTTCCATAGCAAAAATTTGACAAATTTATTTTTGTATTCAAGCCTCACCTTGTGAAACCTAGCATATGCATGCTTTCGGTGATTTTTTTTATATTTAAAGGCATATACATATCCACATGTTAATGATTTTGTATTAATCATAATTGCAGCTTGATATAGAAAACAACTCTGGTCAAAAGGTGTGGCAAGTGGTCGAGTTTGTTTTTGGTAAGGACATCCAAACAATGTATTTCCTTGTTTTCTCTTGATGCTTCCATTTGTGAATTCTTATTAGTTCTGTAAAAGTTGTTTCTGGGTTTGAAGAAGTTAATAATGATGGTACTTAAAAAGTTAAAACAAAAATTGATGAGATAGCTTGACCTGAACAGTTAAGATCTCAAGTATGTTTCTCTGTTTCACTATATTCATAGTAAAAAGTTGTATTTTTTTTTAAGTTAAATATGTTTTTGGTCTCTACATATTTTATTTTTTGCGTTTTGGTCTTTGAATATTGTTGTTCTAAAGTGATCCCTTTAAAATAATGTTTCATTTTGATCCTCATTATTCTGTTTTAGTCCCTGTGATACATTTTTTTTTCTTAGTAAAACGAATAGATACGTCAGATAGTTTTACACTTAGTGTTGAAGTTGTGGGATTTTAGAGAAAAGGAGAAGAGAAAATAATAAGGGTTTGAATATTATTGATAATAGCTTTATGCTAACTTGATTACATAAGACTCAATACTAATATCTATTTATAGAAAAACATAGACTCAATCCTAAATCAAGAACAAATCATAATAATAATTAGAGATATTCTAAGATATCTCTATGATTATAAATTGATCATAGAAAATAACTCAAGATACTCTAATATAATATAAAGGATATTATAAGATATTTTCTAATATTCTAACATTCTCCCTCAACCTAAAGCTTACTAAGCTTTAGTTTGCTACAAGAAAACAATGTTTTGCTCCACAAAATAATTAAAAAGATGGAGAGGGAACTCAGGGATGTATGTGAAGTTAGAGAGAATTGCTAAAAATATAGCCTAGCCAGATAGTCTGATTGATCATCAGCCTGAGAGAAATTCATGGCAAGCAATTGAACAAAGCAAACTCCATTATTCTAAAAAACTGCATTTGGAAGCTTCAAACCAATAATAATGGAGACTCAAAATATTTAAACTTGAATCTGCTTCAAGGAGAGAGAGACGTGCTTCAAGGAGAGAAAGGCAAGGCCAGTGCATCTAAGACAAATTGCCAAGATAAAGTAAGTCATGAAAATAAAAGACACCGTTAGAATAACCACCAACGGAAGAAGTCATCACTAATATAATTCATATGTGGAAAAAGGGACGCTACCAAAAAGATCGTCGGTGGGAATATAAGCCACTATTATAATCTATTAATAATAACTAAATTGCATGACAAACATCGAAGAAGAAGCAGCGCGACTCTAACGAAAGGAAGTCATGATCGATCAACGGAATAAGAAAATGCGTCCAAAACAGAAGAGATAACGGCTGTTTGAACAATGACACATATTTTCGTTGATCAAAATTGGAGAGTAAGGGCAAATCTGGAACCATCGAAGAGAGAATAATCGTGCACCAAGAAGAATCCCGTCAATTGAATTGCAAATCTTCCAAACCTGTCAGCTAAAAGCCCACTCATAAGGGCTGCCACGGCAAAGGCTGGAGAGTTTCCTCCACCAAAAATCTGATCCCACAGTCCACTTCCCAAGGACATGACAATCTATGGGACCAATATTCCCAGATTCAGGACACCTATTAATAATAACCATTGGCCAAGTCCCAAATCAAGGCATATGGAACACTATAAGTGATTGCCAGTGGAAACTCAGGAATGGTAAAGATTGCTATCATTGCGACCATAATGCCTGTTGGTGGTGGTAGACCTTTACCTACATAGGTTAATACTAACATTGCAAGTAAGCAAATAGTCATCAAGATATATGAGATTCCCCACACAAAACCAGCCCCCCGCTTCCTGCATAGCCTTTCCATAAGCAGTGATGTGGTCGGTGAGATGCAAACACGTGAATTACCACTTTGTGCGGTCGAAACAGCAGAACTCGAGTTCTGACAATACTCTACCCACTGAAAAAAAATCTTCATAAGTAGGCATAATCAATAAGCAATTACCTAAAATCAGTGGCGGAAGAGTTTTTTTTTTTTTTGTACGATGAACAACATTGATGATGAACAGTGCTGCAAATGATCTGCTGAAAAATAAACGAAAAGCTACAAAGAAGGGGTAAATCGGAATTGGGACACGGTTTATCGGTAAAAAAAATCTCACCGAATGATAGTGGGTCCTGGGGTAATCACGGTATAGGGTTGTCTCTCTTAATAAGAGAAAATGAGAGACATATGATGAAATCATGTTGGAATGTTGAAAAAGAGAAACTATGATTATATTCCTTAATTGTTGGGAACTCGGCAGCGGAATAGAGGCGGGGTCGTTCAAGGAAGATCGAAATAGACTCTAGATACCATGTTGAAGTTATGGGATTTTAGAGAAAAGGAGAAGAGAAAATAATAAAGGTTTGAATATTATTGATAATAGCTTTATGCTAACTTGATTACAAAATACTCAATACTAATATCTATTTATAGAAAACCATAGACTCAATCCTAAATCAGGAACAAATCATAATAATAATTAGAGATATTCTAAAATATCTCTATGATTATAAATTGATCATAGAAAATAACTCAAGATACTCTTATATAATATAAAAGATATTGTTGAAGTTGTGGGATTTTAGAGAAAAGGAGGAGAGAAAATAATAAGGGTTTGAATATTATTGATAATAGCTTTTATGCTAACTTGATTACAAAAGATTCAATACTAATCTCTATTTATAGAGAAACATAGACTCAATCCTAAATCAGGAACAAATCATAATAATAAAGAGAGATATTCTAAGATTCTCTATGATTATAAATTGATCATAGAAAATAAATCAAGATACTCTAATATAATATAAAAGATATTATAAGATATTTTCGAATATTTTAACACTCCCCCTCAAGCTAAAGCTTACTAAGTTTTAGCTTGCTACAAGAAAACAATGTTTTGCTCTGCAAAATAATAAAAAAAAAAAGATGGAAAGGCAACTCAGGGATGCAGGTGAAGTCGAAGAGAATTGCTATAAATACAGCCTAGCCAGATAGCCGGAATGATCATCAGCATGAGAGAAATTCGTGGCAAGCAGTTGAACAAAGTAAGGTTCGTCCTTCTAAAAAACTGCATTTGGAAGCTTCAAACCAATAATATCAGAGACTCAAAATATTTAAACTTGAATTTGTTTCAAGGAGAGAAAGGCAAGGTCAGTACATCTGGGACAAATATGGGGCCAGTGTATCTGGGACAAATTGCCAAGTTGTATGCATGTGGTTCGAAAGAAAAAAAACTTAAAACTGATCTGAAACCAGGAAGGAAAACTCAATCTAGACGACTGAAACATTATGCCGGAAAGCGGATAGACGCGTCTGAGCTCGAGACTGTTGGTGGCGGTGCGTGACATAAACACGGCGGATCTTGGAGGCACATGAGCGCGTGCGGAGCAACTTTTGACCTAAAAGAAAATCTGGGTTGTGTAGATTGGGAGATTCTGCACACAATAGAAGTGGTTGTGTCGGAAAACTTTTCCAGCAGCGACGGCATGCAGCAACAGCAAATGGCAGCAATAGGAGACAGGACAACAGCAACGACAGGCAGTAGCAGACGGCAGCGGCGACAGATCTACTCACATGAGAGATTTGCAGCGCGTGAGAGCGCGTGTGACGGTTTTTGGCGACGCGCTTTTGGGCATGACCTGATCTGGAGATGAGTGTTGTTCGCAGGAAAATTTGCCGGAAATAATGGCAGCAGCGACAGTAACAAATTGAATGGAAATCAAGTGAAATGTGTCGGAATGTTGGAAAAGAGAAACTATGATTATATTCCCTAACTGTTGGGAACTCGGCAGTGGAATAAAGACGAGATCGTTCAAGGAGGATCGAAATAGACTTTGTTACCATGTTGAAGTTGTGGGATTTTAGAGAAAAGGAGGAGAGAAAATAATAAGGGTTTGAATATTATTGATAATAGTTTTTATGTTAACTTGATTACAAAAGATTCAATACTAATCTCTATTTATAGAGAAACATAGACTCAATCCTAAATCAGGAACAAATCATAATAATAAAGAGAGATATTCTAAGATTCTCTACGATTATAAATTGATCATAGAAAATAAATCAAGATACTCTAATATAATATAAAAGATATTATAAGATATTTTCTAATATTTTAACAGATATTATAAGATATTTTCTAATATTTTAACAATTAGATAGAGACTAAAAAAACTTATAAACCAAACCATTAAAAAGGATTTAGATTTAAGTTGTGGTGATCGCTCATCCGCACCCCGTTTTTATTCACAGGGTGTTAAATACACTACAGGTAGCTAGCTTCCGGTAGAGCATTTCAGTCAATTTTACACTACCAGAAGTTGGCTTCCAGGAAAATAACACTATCGGAAGTCAACTTCCGGTAAAATGCCGAGAAAGGTGGTGGGGCCATTGAGCATTTGCCTTAAATTGTTTCTCATTAGACATGATTCACAATAGGACATCATGTCAGTTGATCCTTGTAGCCACCCTAACTTATGAAAAATACTTGGTATTACTTTCTTTTACATATGTATTACTAAGAATGTGTCCTGAGGGCCCCACAGTGTGGGGATTAAATTTTTGTCAGAAGTTTTCATTTTTATGGTAGCTCAAAATTTTACTAAACTACAAATATTCATAGTTTGATATTTTTTTAATATCTTTAAGTAAAAAGAGTGGGCTAATTATGTGATTCTCATTTCTCTTTTTGCTTCCTTACAAGCTCTCTAGGAGAATGTCTCCTGTGGGGATTTAATTTTTGTCAGAAGTTTTCATTTTTATGGTAGCTCAAATTTTTAATCTCCAGGTTGTTTTTGCTTCGTAGTAATTCTGCTTACGGCATGAGAATCTGTAACTCAATTGCATGTTCATTCCCATCTGTTCTTGCTGGTTTGTCAAAGAGACACCGCAATACTATACTGATGAATAATTTGGTTTTTATTCTGCTTTGGTACATTTTATTTCATTTAATCCGCAGAATCTTATAACTATACAATCTTACTGTCTCAAGTTGATCTTTCCTTGTTTTTTTACAGGGTGGATATATGTACTTGAAATGATTCTAAAGGTTTATTCATATGGATTCGAAAATTATTGGCGGGATGGTCAAAATCGCTTTGATTTTGTAATCACGGTGATAATTGGTAACTAAGTTCAGATGTGTGGTATTTAGATTCCTTAAACCATATATGGTCGAATGCATGCAGCTTTTGGCTTTTGTCATGAAATATTTTGTTTGTAGACCATTAGTTAGTTGGTTAGTTAGTTAGTTAGAGATGGGAATAAGAGGATGTAAATAATAGGAGGGAAATATGAGTGAGATCATTCGATCATGAGTGACGAGAGGAGTTTTAGAGTCTTTGGGCAGTGTTTGCAGCCCCTCAATGATCTGCAGAATTGGTGTATCTAACAGGGGAATTTAATTCATTTTTCTCTTTCATGTAATAAAATACCAGGTTCCTAACTTCCTATCATATTAGTGATATACTGATATTCATTAGTGTCTACACTCTACTGCTGAATGTTCATAATGCATTCATTCAGTTTTAGGCCCTGAATTTCTATTATGTGGGAAAACCCAGTTTCTGAGGTTATGTTATCTTGCTGATTGATAATTCTAAATTTTGCAGTTATTGGAGAAACTATAACTTTTGCTTTACCTGATGATCGTGTACCATTTATCTCAAATGGGGAATGGTATGAACTTTTACTTCGAATGTCCATGTCTTCCAAATTTCTGCTTGAAATGTATGCTTAATTTTCCACATTTTGGGATTTATTTCACTATACACTTCCTTAATCACATTAGTGGTAAATAATAAATATTGATCCAATCCATGATTAGTTTCCTACTTAACAATAATAAATATTGTTTTTGTTCTTGTGCTCTCTTGGGAGGACAAAAGGCTAGTTATCCCCAGATTTCATTTTCTTCAAAACATGATGCAATTTTCCTTGTCAAATCAGAATTTAAAATAAAATGATACTGGACTCAGTTCTTTTTCTACCATGCTTGGAAGATAGTATATTCATTTGAAGATGGAAATTGGTGCTAAGAATATTTGCAATTCTTGAGCATTGTTTTGAAGATGCAATCAGACATTGTTTTTCCTTGTGCCCTTTGCAGGATTCGTTACCTCCTTCTTGCAAGAATGTTGAGATTGATAAGACTTCTAATGCATGTCAAGCGATTCCGAGGTTTTGTGGCAACTTTCTTATCTCTTATACCGAGTTTGATGCCATACCTCGGGACCATATTTTGCGTCTTGTGTATTTATTGCTCAATTGGTGTCCAGGTGAGTGAAAAACTCGAGTCATGGTCATTTTCTGCATAGATTTACAAGTTAAATTAAGGATTCCTTTTATGTTTTCAATGGAAATGATTATATTCTCTTTTCTTGTTCTTCTTACTAACAATGAAATAACTTTACATTTGCCTTTGTATTTGTAGATTTTTGGTGGACTAGTTAATGCTGGAAACCCAGATTTGGAAGCAACAGACCTTGCTGTTAATGAGTATCCTTTGTTCATCCTTAAAACTATCAATTTTTAAACCTGTAGCCATCGGTTAGATTCTGTAATAACCACGTCTCTTGAACATTTTTTTATATATTGCTTCTAATTGAATAATTGCTAGGGTAGTTGTAGTTCTTGGGGTATTCTTCTTGACAGAAACTAGCTATTTACTTTTTAATTTCAATGATTATCCAAATGGAATGGTGACACTATTCAATTTGCTAGTCTCAGAGATCTGGGAAGAATTGATGGAGGTATATGAGCTGTCTCTAATCCTTGTCACTTCTATTGTCATCTTTTGTTTCATGATAATTCAATGACTGATGAATAGAACAAATGTTGCAGGCTTCCGCTACTATTTTGTGCTATCTGTTTCTATTCTTCCTTAACAATTGTCTAGCAGTTAGTTCCTGTTATTCTGATTCCAATAGTATTTTGTTGAAAATTAAACAAGATAAAAATTTGTCTCTAAGCTCAGCATTTGTGTAAAATACTTTGGACTCAGCTTGATTTATAAAAGGATTGGACAACACAAAAGTAACTGTTCAATATTTGATTTAAAAAATGATCATAGGACAGGACAAAACAAACGATGGATGACATTACAAAAACCCAAAATCTTATTACTCGACAAACTATCTAAAACACAACATGGATTTTTATTTCCTACTTTAGTAAGTATGTTCTCTTTCTTATCTCTCTTGCCCCACTATATATAAATCTAAAACATTATATTTAATATTAATATAAATACACTCACACATACGGCAGGGGCTAGTACCGTGCTATCAATAGCTCTATCTACCACCTCTGCAGGGCTATTCCGTTCGGGCCCGCCCCTTAAGGGATGTTCCCTCACTGACAACCACTTGGGGAGGTTTCCTCCGGGATTAGTTGCATCTTTATCTGTGTTATAAGTTGAGGCAATTGACAAAATGATGGATATGTTTATCTTTCATGTTAGCATGGATTCTGTTAGAATATTAGAAAATATCTTTTATATTATATTAAAGTATCATGAGTTATCAATTTATAATCATAGAGATATTTTAAAAAATCTCTCATTATTACTATGATAGTCTATGTTTCTCTATAAATAGATATTAGTATTGAGTCTTTTGTAATCAAGCCAACTTAAAACTATTATCAATAGTATTCGAACTTTTATTAATTTCTCACCCTCTTTTCTCTAAAATCTCACGACTTCAACATGGTATCAGAACTTATTTTGATCCTCTTTGAACTGTCTCGCCACTATTCCGCTTCTCACCACTATTCCGCTCTGAGTTCCCAAAGGTTTGGGAATGTAATCATAGTTTTCACTTTTTCAATGTGATCTCTTGGTAAGTTTTCATACTTTTCCATCTCTTTTCAGCGAACCTCCTAAACAACCGTTTTTTTGATTTCGTCGACCCATTTCCAGCACTCACATTTCAACATTTTCCGTCCAGATCCGCTGCTGCCACCATCGTCATCCTTGTTTCCGATAGCTTTTCCAGAGAACAATCTCTCCATCAGCTTCGTTCTATCTAGATTGGCCCACGCCCGAAAACGTGTCGCCAAAAGCCGTCGCACGCACTCTCACGGGCCGCTACTCTCTCTTGCGACTAGATCTCAAGCGCTGACGTCTCCACAGCGCATGACGGTGCATCGGTTAATGCTTGGTCGGTCTATCTCGGTCCTTGTGGTTTCAGATACGCCCTTTCTTTTCAATTTTGATCAACGAAAATATGCGTTCTTATTCAAACAACCATTATCTCTCCTGTTTTGGACGCATTCCCTCACTTTATTGATCGATCATGACTTCATTTCGTTAGAGTCGCGTTGCTTTTTCGATGTTTTTCATGCAATTTAGTTCTTACTAATAGATTATAACAGTGACTTTTGTTCCCATTGAGATCATTCCAATGGTGTTCCTTTTCCCATATATGAATCATATTAGTGATGATTTCTTCTTCCGTTGATGGTTATTCTGACGGTGTCTTTTATTTTCATGACTCACTTTAGCTTGACAATTTGTCCCAGATGCACTGGCCCCATCTTTGTCTAAGATGTATTGGTTTCGCTTCTCTTTCTCTCTGAAGCACACCTTTCTCTCCCTGAAGCGGATTCAAGTTTAAATATCTCCAATATTATTATTTTGAAACTTCTAAATGCAGTTTATAGAAGAACGGATTTTGCTTTGTTCAATTGCTTGCCATGAATTTCTCTCATGCTGATGATAATTTCGGCTATCTAACTAGGTTATATTTATAGCAATTCTCTCTGACTTCACCTGCATCCCTAAGTTGCCTTTCCATCTTTTTTATTATTTTGCGGAGCAAAACATTGTTTTCATATAACAAGCTATTTATATTATAGTGTTAGAATATTAGAAAATATATTTTATATTATATTATAGTATCTTGAGTTATTTTTTATGATCAATTTATAATCATAGAGATATCTTAGAATTCATTATTATTATGATTTGTTTCTGATTTAGGATTGAGTCTATGTTTCTCTATAAATAGAGATTAGGATTGAGTCTTTTGTATTGGTCTTTCTTAAGAGTGTTCATTCATTGGGCAGGTTCCGACTCTCTGCATCAGGCATATTGAAATTACATTTATGTCCTACATTGCTAAGGTTCTTTGGATGTGTCGTGCTTATATGTAGTTGGGTATCATTCTTTGAGGTAGCTTTTGGGAGTGAGATTCAAGCTCATTTTATGTAGTATCAGAGCTTGATTTTCCAGGAAATGTAGGAATTGGACCCATGTCCACTCTATGCGTGAGGCTGGATATTGAATTTGTGACCCTCATTTCTAAGGTTTTCAAGCTGTGCAATGCTTATATGTGCTTGGACACCTAAATTCTGAGCTAGCTTTTGGGAGTGAGATATAAGCCCATTGAACAGTGCATAACCTAAATATTAAGCCTTTAGTTTTGGCTAGGTTGGTAGTAAAGCACCGTTATCGAAATTAACAATAATACATCTAAAATATATATAAATTTCTTGCTCCATGTTAGTAATGCAAGATTATAGGATGCTTATTCATATCAGATAGTCAGTCCAATTTATTGTTTTATTATTTTGACTCTAACTCTTTTTATGTTATTGTCATACTATGACTTCAATATGTGCTTAACGTGTAGGTATTTTGGTTTTTCTATTTCAGAGCTACAAGGATTTAACTGGAACTTCTTGGACCTATGTGTACTTCATTAGCTTCTACTTAATTACTGTTTTGCTGCTTTTGAATTTGGTATGATTTAATTTTCTCTTATTTAATACCTAATAATTTCATAATGCAAAATATAAATTGCATCTTGGGAATGCGAACAATGGGAAGTTACTATGTTTCTCACACAGACATGCAGACATACTAATTCTTTCGGATTAAAGTAATTACAAGTTCTAAATGCATTTACTTATTATGAAGCAGTTCTGCAGTTGTCAGTTAGAAGTAACCATGTTTTACACTTTTATCAATCAAACGGAATGAGATAGTTTGGTTTTCTGTATCATGCTTAAATTGTCTTGTCTTAACACATTTTGCATAAGTTAGAGATGGTTGTGCCTTTCCTGTATTTCAGATTGTTGCTTTTGTCTTGGAGGCATTCTTTGCTGAAATGGAGGTGGAGTCATCAGAAACTTGTGATGGAAATGACAAGGTTAGCATTTAATCTGAACTCTTACCATTGAAGAGATATAAGTTGCTGTGTCTGTCAAGCAGCTGCGTTCAAGGAATGATCAAATGATGATGTTTAGTGCAGTTGAGAGTTAACATTTTAAACAGTTGCACCAAATTTGTTAAGTGACTCATATGAAATGCATCATGGTTGCAGTCGTCGAGTCAGTCTCTTGCAAATGCAAGGTTAGGCTAATAGACCCAAAATTGGTCAAATCCTTCCCTGGACCCTACTATGGCAACTGGTAAGAGGCTCATAGCATCAAATGCAGATAGCAGGGCACATAATGGAACTTGTAATTTTAACATTTTTTTAATCAGTGTTAACTACTCCTGTACAAGCAGAAATCATCCTTGTTAGTTATGAGTTATGACCGTAAAAATACCTTACACACTCTCTCAGACTACTCTGTTTACATGGTAAGTAACAAACCGAGTTCACTGCAATGCTCTCTGAATAGCTTTGGTTATCCACACTCCTCACTGTATGCAACAATCATTAACCCAATATTATCAATGGGTTTGTGTAAGATAAACTTAACAAACTTTCAGTGCTCCAATGATAATTTTGTGCAGAATCTTATCGAATGTAGAAGTAACTTTTCAATTTCTACGTGGACTGTTTATTGTTGTTCTTAATACTATTAGAACATAATACATTATTGATTGTTTGTTAATTGACAATTTATAGCTCTAAATCCCACTTTCTATTTTATGTCTCAATATAGGAAATTGAAGGAGATAGATATCGGGGGCGGCGATCTATTGGGTATGTATGACTGGCATTATTTTTTAGAATGCCCGCATTTACGTGTTCTTCTAGCAGCCGATAAACTCCTCTCTTTGTATTGGTCAAAGACCAACTCAACCGAAATGCTTTAGTTAGATCAAGAACATGAGTAATTTTATATATTTAACATGTAACCTCACATGAAAGCCCATTGGACTTGAACAGTAGACAACGCACCTGTTCATTATATCTTATGCTGAAATTTAGTTAATTGTGAGGAATGAGATGGTAAATGACTGATTATTGAACCTCTAACTACGAATCATGCTCTAATTCCATATCGAAGAACCATTCAACTTAAAGGCTTAGCTTTTAGTTGAAGGCAAATTAATGGTGGTTTGTTGTCAATATTGGTTTTCTGCAGAACAAAATCACGAAGCCAGAGGGTTGCTGTTCTTCTTCATCATATGCTGAGTGCTGAGCTGAGTCAAAATCAACCTTCCAATACATAAATCTGAGTATATCTTTTTCAAGGTAAAATTATCAAATTTCATAAAATGTTATTACATTTCAGTGGTTCCGTTGCCGCGAATATATTTCATGTGTGACTTTTAATAGATTATCCTCCAACAGAGTGTGATTATTAAGGCGATCTGTTTTTTCTCTTTTGGAGGATTCTCGTCCTTCAATACCCTTAGTCCTAAGACAGTAAGACTGCTAGAGCTTAATTGTTGTTTGTAGAGAAATACAAAGGTGAGATGGCAAGTTAATTATATAAAGGGTATATATAAGAGAGAGTAGAGACAGTTGGAATTGATACTGAACTCGGGAGAGACATTCTAGTTAGTTTTTATGCTTTTAACTTTGGGCTAATGAGATTATTCCTGACAGAAGCGTGTATTGCTCTTACATTCCTCTGAAATTCACTTATGATTTCATTGTACTATCCTTTCATAGCCTGGAACTGTTTCCTACCAGTGAGCTTTTTTGTGAGCGTAAATGTTATATGGAATCTGAAGTTGACCACGCTTTCTTCTTGCTTGGGGAAAAAGCAAACAAGAAATAAAATAGAAGAGGGAACAGATTTTGCTATACCCTGGGTTTCTGATTAATATTTAATGTCTAGTCCTGCAAATGAAACTTCTTTTATGCTTTTGGAAAAATTATTGGTAATATTGATAGCAATAGAATTTACTCTGCAGATACATGTCCCCATTGTTTCTTCATTTTATGCCAAGAATCCTTTGATTTTGTTGTGTTTCCTTGTATTAGTTCAGGCTGTATGCCAATGCCTATGGAGTGGCTTATATAAATGTGAGTCTGTACTTTTTATGGTTATAGGATGCACAAAAGAGCCACTTTATGCTGTAAAGTTTGTAAAGATCTTTCATGTGCTGTACCTCCCGTGTTGTTATGCTATTTGATTGACTCATTATGTAACGAGGGAAAGCAATTCCAATAACTCCAGTAATCTGTGGGTCAGGTCAAACGTGATTTTTGCGTTCTTATTTGTGGAAAAAGCACGCAATCAAACGCATTGATGAGCTTGTGTTGAATGAGAATAAATCACAAGTAGCAGGATGTTATTTTTTTCCCACGAGGCTAGTAGGTGTTTTCTGATTGGTGTGCTGTAATGGCAATTGGCAACCTTTTATTTATTTTATTCTTTGTAATCCTTCCTGAATTTGATATTCTGTATTTGATATTCTGTATTTGAAATACCAATACAATTTGGTGGGGGTGCATACTGTTAGTAGTTCACTTTTCTTCCATTGTTATTCATGTGGTTGTTTGATTTAAGGGATTTGAACAAAAAAAGTATGGGATTTACGCCTAAAAAAAAAATTACTCCATCCGTCTATGAGCTTTGGTCCTTTTAAATTTAAAAACTAAGATCCAATTAATGATGTTTTTGCTTTTGTACTCTTAAAAATCTAAAAAAATATATCAAATTAATTTTGTGTTTACTTAATGAACAAAAGGTAAAAAGGACTAAACATATCAAAATTTATTATTTCTTAAAGAATCAAAGTTGAGGGACGGAGGGAGTATGGGATTTAATCAATGGCGTGGTTGTAGACATAATAGTCGAGCTTTGGGAATCATAAATGAAGATACATTCTATAAACATAGATAATGAGAAAGAATAGTGTTAATCATACTATTCAACACATTTTTTTGAATTTGTTAAAATTTACATGAGTTTTATCAAATTCATATGGGATTTATAAAATTTGACGGAATTTATGTAAATTTTAATCGATAAAAAAAAATGTTAGAAAATGTGTGTTAGAGAGTATGATCCAAGTTGATAAAAAATTATCAAAAATAAATGAAAATAAAAAGTACTAATAAAAATAACAAATGAAAAGTGATAATATGTGATTCATGGAATTATAGTATAGAATAATAGTAATACACTAAAATAAATTAAGCTCCTCAAAAGCTTTTAAGAAACTCTTAGCCACATTTTTTCATAGCTCCTTTTATTTAGTTGTTAGTATTTGTTGTAGAAGAAGAAAAAAAAACTACTATTTCTTATAAGAGATTTCTAATTATCGTTAGACCCAACTTCTCTTTACAAATAGAAAGAAAAACATAATTTTGAACAAAAAAGCTCCAAGAGCCTTTTCTTTTTCCAAAGGCAAAAGGTTCAAAAAGTGAGTTGAGGCATAATTTTTTTAATCAAGTAATTTAAGAAAATATTTAGTTGATATCCACATATTCTATAAAGAATTTTACACTCGATTAATTAATCATAATTATTAAATCATTAAAAATATTTTACTTTAAAATTAATTAAATTTATTCCGTATAAAAAAAGTGATTTTTCACACTTAAAATATGTCAAATATTTAACTCAGTGCAAAACTTACATTCACATTGTGTAGTCATTAAACAACAATTGTTTCTCTAAACGATCTGTTTTTATAAATATAATTTCCAAAATTTAGATTTAAAAGACTATATATCAAGTAATTCTTTTACACATTCATTCAATGAAATTACATCACATAAATGTTAAGATATTTAAGTGCCAAAAATCATGTTTTCTTTTTTGGAATAAGGTGTAAAAATTCGTGTTAAAATAATTTAGTGCCGCAATCTCCCATTTTCTCAAAAAATAACATCGGTGTATGTAGCAAAAATAGTATAAGTAGTACTCGAGGTAGCCATTAGACAAAGCCCAAGCCCCAAACGAAAGGGTACGAAATTTTCCCACCATTTACCAGCGCCAACTTATCCCGCCAAAAGCCACGTTCCCGCCACCAAAACCCTCTTTTTAATATTTTCCGTTTCTCTTATTTAAACAAACGCACTTCTTTGTTATCTTCCTATCTCTCTCATTCACCGCCTTCACTTAACAATGGTTGTTTCTCTCAAACCCGCCAAATTCTACGGCTCAAGCCTCCCCCGTCCTCGCATCTACGCCAACCCAGACGGCTCCGACCGTATCGACCCCCCTCTCTCCGTTAGCGATCCACTCATGTCATGGGCCCAAGAAGCCCACTGGTCCATGGGCGGCCTCAGTTTCAAACGCCTCCGTCTCCAAGGCAAAATCGAAGGAAACGTTGAAAAACTCCGTAACCAACGCGAAAAAACTTTCAAAGCCCAAGCCCATACACTCAGCCCTAGTTCCGATCTTCCCAGATCTAAAACCTCCCCTTCGCATTCTCCTTCTCCACCACCGGCTCCTATTGCTTCCAAGCGCCGTAGACTCGTAGCTCTTCTCGAGAAGGAGAATGAAGAAGAGGTTAGGGTTTCGGTTCCTGAAACTCGTGGGAGAAGGTTGGTGAAGAAGCTTGGTGATGATTTTGATCGTGTAGCTTCACCGGAGAATAATCGATCTAATAAAACTGGCTCTGATTCGACTTCGACGTTGAAGACTCGGAAACGAAGATTGGTCAAAATTGGTGATGTTAAGAAGGATGTGGAAGAAGGAGAAAATGTGAAGAAGAATAAGAGTGAAATTGAGCAAAGCCCTAATTCTGAGAATAGGGTTAGAACTTCTCCCAGATTGGTTAAGCATGATTCAAGTTAGGGGTTTTTTGGGTCAACAATCCAATTAGGGTTATGTAATATAAATTGTGTTTCTCTCTCTTCAATCACTTTTATCTTTTGAGTTAATCTTTTTCTTTTCTTTAGTTTTGTAGACGCTGCTGCGTTTGTTTGTGAACAAGAAAATGAAAATAGAGTCTCTTTGCAATTTTTATGGTTACTTCTTTTTAATTTTCTAATATGCTATTCTTGTTTGATGTTTGGTTAACAAAACTAAAAAGTGGTTATATTCAAGTTGATTATAATGGTAGGTTTTATGAATTTAATTCTAAATATTTTTGTATCAATGAATAATAGACATCATTTACTTTGTTTTACAAAATCATCTTTAATTCGTCATAAAATGAATAAAAGTTCATTGTTAATATTATTTTAGTCTATAGATTATCAATTTGATTAAATTCTTTAATTTTAGGAGTTATTTACATTAATTTGAGCTAGTTGTCCTATAAGTAATAGGCTCCAAATTTTTTTATTTGTTCACAGTTAATGGGTCCATTCTTATAAGATTTTAAAAAAATATCTTTATAGTATTTTATCTTTTTGGCATAATATTTTTAAAAAATTTTAAAAATAAGATTTTAAATGAAAAATTCTTTTAAATAACTTATTTTAAAATATTATTTTAAAGTATTGTGTATTTGCTACATTTTTTTTAGATGATGAAATATTAAAAAATGATTTAAATGATTTTCACTAATATTTTCCCTTTATTAAATAATACTTACAGTATGATTATGTATCCAGTCTCAATTTACTGAAATTCAAGTTACATCATGTACATTATGCTTGGTGCTACATAGATCTCAAGGGATTGGCTTTTCACCTTTCTCATACATTAACCATTATCCAAGAAAAAAATATTTATTGAGCAAACTGTGAAGGTTTAAGGGTCAAATTATCAGTTTATTCATTTCAATTTGATAATTGATATTTTCATGTTGTACACATGAGTGAATTGAAACAAGAGGCAAGATGTATTTGTGTTGATTTGTAATTATTAACACACAACTCGGGTAGATGATAGGATTTTGTGATGTAAATAAACTTCATTACATAAAAAACTATTGCTTCCCATTTTCCTTACATATATTATTTATTGTATCTGACATGATTTGAACAATACTTTGTTGTTAATAAAAATCTCTAATTCATGCTACCCTATACACCCAACTAATCACTCTTGGACATGAAGAATTGAAAGTAGGATATTGTACAAAACCCCACTGTATAGTCACTTAAACCAATATTTGTATTCCATAATGTAGCAAACTTTGTTTTCCACTTTTTCTTTTCTAACAAAGTTCTTTGAAACTTACATCCTGTTGAGTATATCCCTTTAATTTGGCCAATCTGCATGATTGTTTAATAAATAGTGATAGGGTTGATGGGTTTTCACCCGGGACGATCCCATAATCATCGGAATAATCTTCCATTCCCCCGACTAAGAATTGCCAAACTAGAGCACCTGCTCCGGACCGGTTTTTCTTTGCAGATTTGTAAATGATGCCTAAAATAATTTCATACATCTTTTCTCGGTCGGATAATTTGAAGTTTGGATTTGTTTTTGATAATCCATATTCAGAGAACAAGACTGGCTTCTTCAATACTTCGTCACCGTCTTCAATGTGCGAATGCATCCACTTGGAGACAAACTTCAGTTGAGCTTCAATTTCTTTCTCATGAAACCTATGCAAAAACTAATAAGTAAAGAGAAGAAGTAGCCACTGAAGACAAATCTAAAACAAATATATATAATTTTCATAAGAACTCGTGCTTCACTAGCAAATCAGTTAAACACTGAAACATAGATACGAACACCGACAATAATTTGAAAAAGTAGAAATAATTGAATACATATTACACGTGTCGGACATCAAACATGTCTTCAATCTAAAGTATCAGTGCTATATGAAAAACTGAAGTTTTTTATCTTATGACTCTATGAGCACAGATATTGAATTCGTGAATGCTTACCATTGGTCAGGGTAGATATGAACAGAGGTGAAATCAATATTAGCCAATTCGGAGTTCCGGATATAATCAGAGCCAAGTTTGGATGCCCAATAATTTGGGTTGACAGTCAAATCTTTTGGGTCATTAGGACCATAAAAACCTTCAAGTCCCACAGTCAAAAGATGGTTCTTGTCAATCAATTTGACGAAACTCGACATTTCTTCTATCCACTCCTGCAGTTTTGCGGCAATTAATACTCATCACAACAGGAACTAAAACTTACAGCATCACAGAAAAAATGGATAAAATTTGGACATAGAATTGTTCGTATTGAACTTGGATATAATTATTTAAATTTTGCAATATTCAGTGGTGGAGAGAAAACAGCCAGAACAAATTCATTAGAGATGATAAATTTTTGAATAAATAAATTGAGGAAAGAAAATAAGTTTGAACTTTGTATTCTCCTCATGGACCCATACCGCATGTAACAAGGAAGAAGGATTGAGTGATAATTATTATAATTTTTGAAGAAGTTACTTGCTAGTTGTTAGCCTTTTTTTTCAATAAATATTTGAAGGGGTTAGAGCCAACGTAAAGGACTTACTTGGAGAGTGTCACCGGAACGATCAGACATGCAACGAGGCTCATTAATCAATTCCCAGCCGAAAATGGTGGGGTCATTTCTATATTCAATTCCGGTGATTGTATTTTTCCTTGTCAACACAGTCTGCAGAAAAACTCAAAGGATGCTATTAGTTTATCTAAGAATAGCCTTAAGGATGCAAAAATGGAGCAAAAATTGAAATGCGCAGTTAAAAAGTGTTAAACATCTATTTACCAAGTAAATGAAGAGGAAATTTGAAAAACCAAAGATACAAGTTTCATATGAAGCCATGGATCATGAGCTAGAGAAGTGTAAAGCATTCAATATGTTTTCAATTTGATATGCATAAGAAAACAGAAAGAAACTGAGACCAAAAAGTAAAAGGAAACAAGATAGCATATACTCAATGAAGTTTGGAAAATAAGGTTATTAATTTGTGTGTGTGTGTGTGTAAAGAAAGAAAGTTATTCATTGGTCATCTAATTATTTGCCCCTGGGTCTTTACTCCTTTTTAGAGTAAAAAAAGTTGACAGTTAATTAGCCATTGGCTCAATATTCCCTGAGATGTCATGTTCAAGTCTTGCAGATGGAAAAAATGGGTGTTCGGAGAGCTTAGCCTCCTTTATTGGGTCCTCCTCCCAACAAGACTCGGATTTTAGTCAGAGTCTAGTGTTACCGGAGACTGATGATGGTCTATGACTTAAATGGAAAAAAGATACCATCGCCAGTCTCAAATCCTGTCAATTTGATTCAATTTTCCAAAAAAAAAATGAGGACAATAAATGCAGCTCCAATGTCATGCAAACACCTGTCTTGTTGTACATAATGCTTACAACACAGATCATAGAAAATATATGCCTACTAAGTTTAATAATTATAAGAAACATACCAGTACAAAAGTACTATTAAATTTAAATTTGTCATATAACAATTAAAGGCATTAGGTTAAGCTAAAAGATGGTAAGAAACAGACAGAGAGATGTGTCGTACCTTGATGTAATTCTTGAAATAACTATGGATTGATGGATCAAAGAAGAAAGAATCATTGGAAGCGCTTAATCCTACCCCTTCTTGCCACGCCCATTTGACATACTGACTCTTCCCACCATATGGTTGCAAATTATTTACTAAGCTAAGGAGCAGCCTAATTCCATGTTGCCTTGCTTCTGCTATGACATGATCCAAAGCCTGTCACCAGTCAACCATACCAATCCACAGTCAGCATGATTTCCATTCTTCAAAAATAATGCTAAACAAAACAACTTACTTTACAAGCAAAAAGAATTACACTACACTAATGCAACATACATTTTTTTTTGTTCAATTTGGCGTAAGTCTCACATTAAAAGAGAGATGGTTTAAAAATGTGTTCATATTTGGGAGACATTCCTCACCTTACAAACTGATTTTGTAAGGTTGAGTTAGACTCAATCCAAATTCTAAGATGGTAAAGAGTGTAGGTCAGTGCATCATAGATTTTTTTTTTGTTCCATTAGGCATAACAGAGAGATAGATTAAGTAAAACATAATTCTCCAAGGTAACCACATTAACTTCTAGACAACTATTGAAAAGCATAACTTGAAAATTTGCAAAAAGTACAAGTTCCTTCTTTCACAAACCTTTCAATTTTGGCATTTCACTCATAAACTGATTTTAGTTAGAAGAAAGAAACACATACTCCACTTTTGGGTCAATTACTCATGTAATAGATTGATGATGGACAAAGGACAAGAAGAATAACACAAGTCCAAAATATTTCTTGCCAGGTCCATCTAGCCAGAGAGGACAATTTTAGGAGCACAAGAAAAGAACAATCTTCAAATTCATTCCACTTAGATGCTGACCAGAGAGATTGATTGCCCTTTTCTCTCTCTACTTTGTCCCTTCCCATTAACTATGGTATCTCAATTAACTTAACCATTTTCAGCCCTAAAGTGCATAACTATTCACGTCATTTTCTTTTTTTGGTTCTGAAGAGTCTAGTGGCGAAACTCACACACACTAAATGTGGCGAAAAAGAGGTATCCCAAATTCAAATCCGCATCTCAGCATATCAAATATCCTTGTAGTTATCATCTGAGTTGTACTTAGGGGACCATTGACATCATATCTTACAACTATCACAACATTAAATAATTCATTCCACAAACGATGCATAGTTTATTAGTTTGGTCCCTGACTTCCCACCATGATACTATTAAAAATCATAATCATTTTGCAAAAACCAAGAGACACAATCAAACACAATTTTAGGAAAAGAGAACAAAAACTGACTAGGGAATTAAAAAATCAACCAAACGTGAAACCCCAAAAAACAAAAAAGTTACCACAACACCACACACACACATATTATAAAAAACTAATATATGGCGGCATTCACATGAAACTGGGAAAAGGCACACAAAAACATAATCAAAACAAATCCTAGGAGCAGCATACTACAAAATCAAAAATTAGACACAACAACAACAACAATACCTGGAAAACTTGTTCATCAAAGTGACCAGGTGAAATTTGAAGTGCATTATAATGACCATCATTGAATGCCCAAGTTCTACAAACAGTGAGTCCCATTTTAGCACCAGTTTTCAACATTTCACGAACCTTAAATCTCGATGAAAAATCCACAGAATGGTCCATCAACCAATAAGAATTCCACCCATTTACATAAAAAGCTTTTCCATCCAACATAAACTGCGTCCCATTTCTCGTCACAAAACCCATCTCCTTCCCTTCATCAAAACTAAACCTTAACCCACCAAAAGACATATAAATAAAAACCACAAAAGATGCAAAACCCAGAAGGGGATAAAACAACCCATTTCCTGCAAACATCATTTAAAGACGAAATTCAACAAATTTGAAGTACCCTTTTGGTTTTTAGCTCAAAGGGTCACTAATTTAGTAAAGCTCAATGAAAATTATTAAACCTCACACACACTGAAAAAAACCCAGACCCAGAAACGAGTTTGTTTCTTTTTCACAACCCAAATGGTTGAAATGTCTAGATCTCTATCTGGGTAGTGAGAAGAATAAGAATAACTTCAAAAAGACTTTAACTTTAATAATGAATTAGTAGTTGCAAAGAAAATTAACTTCACCGAAAAAAATAGTATCAAGAGAATTATTTTGAGTTAGTTTAGGACTATGTAGAAATAATAATTAGGGAAACTAATCTATTTATAGATGAAGAAAGAAAGAAGTATGCATGAAATGTAAAATGATTGTGGTTGTGTTGTTTAGAGTAAGGAAGAGAAAGTAAAGGAGAAGTTTGGTTATCCTCAAAGTAGTCGAAATTAGCAGAGATTGTTTGGTTTGAAAAAATAAAAAAAGTGAAACCGACGGTGGTGAGATTGAAATGTTTATAGTTGGATTATAATGGAATTTATTGCTCTGTCCCCACCATGCTGTTCTTTCTCCCCTTTATTCGCTCTCCAACAAATTTCAACACCGTGTTTCACTCAATCCTCCCTAGTAAGCGTTTTCTAATATTTTTTCGTACATATTCAAAAATATCTAATACTCACAAGAAAAATATAGAAAAACTCTTTTTTTTTTTATTGAATTATTTAATTTAATTATTGGAGTATGATAATAATGTTTTTCGAATTGTGTAGATCATAATTTTCAAATTGCAGTATCAAAAATTATATTAAAAATTAAGAGATATTTATTTTTAGGTGATTCTTTTTATTAAAATGACATTTATTATGATATGGAGGATATTCTATTTACGACATAAAATCAAAAAGTAATTAGCATATTTTTTTTATAAATTTAGACATTAATTATGTGATCAAAAGAGAGAGAAAAAATATTTATTTTTAGATGATTTTTTTTATTAAAAGAATATTTATTATGATAGGAAAGATATTCTATTTACAACATAAAATCAAAAAGTAATTAACATATTTTTTTTTATAAAAAATTATCAGTAGAAACTAACATCGATTTAAACATTAATTATATGATAAAAAGAGAGAAAAAAATATAATAAATTCTTAATGTAATGAAAATATTAAAAGAAAAAAATCAGGACGTTAAATCAATGTAAAAGAATAATAGATATACAAATAACGCTTTTAATTTTTTATATACTCACGTCTTAAACCACAGTGTAGACAATTTTAGTATATTAAAAAATGTATAAATGACTAAAACAATATTAAATTATTTTTATTAAATATTAATATAATTATATTATCATAAATATAAAGTAATAATGATTTAATAGAAATATAAATAGTATTAATTAAAGATATAGTGAAAAAAACACTAATTAAATTGTATTGAAAATGGAAAGGATTTATTTATTTTAGAATAAAATCTTTTGTATAAAATATTTATTGTAAGAGAGAGTTGGTGAATAGTATCTTTCCAATTTGTTTGTCCTAAAACTATATTGTTGATCAAATTAGTATATGCATTAAGAGAATAATATTCTTTTTATAAATATTGATTATTCTAATATTAAATTTGTAGATAAAATATTTAAAATAAAGGTTATTTTTAGTGTAATATTAATTATATTTTTTCAACTATAGTAATTAATATAGTCCAAAATTATTATTACCTACTTTTTTATTGGTTTTTTTATTATTATTATCATATCTCTTTATTAAAAAAAACTAATCAATAGACCATACATTAAAATTTATATATCAAAATGCTGTAGATTTTCAGGAGGTCGCATCTCTGCTTTGCAATCACTTGAAGAATTATTTGTTTTCTTTTAATAAGAGGTCGTATTTCCGAGATACAACTATCTATTTAAAAAATAAAAAATTAAATTAAAGTTTATAAATAATGCAATTTAAGAATCTGACCTCCTACAGAGTAAAAAAATTATCTTTTATGAGGTTACATTCCGGGTGTACAACCCTGTCAATAAATAATTAGTATATATCTCCTTTTTGGTATATATTTTTCTACAAAATAATTAGAGAAATATTACTAAAAAATACTTAATGTAATTAAAACTTGATCTTATAGAAAATTAGTAATATATATTAAAGGACGGAGCTAGTAATTTTTAAATATCTTACTTTTATTTAATAAAAAAAATATCTCACTTTTCAAGCATCGTTGTTCTTATTTGAGTAGAAAATCTCATTGTTCTTAGTGTTCTTTCTTCGAGAGAAAAATTCATTGTTTTTATGTGTTTACTGTATTAGAGAATTCCTTTTCATTTATTGCAATTTATTTTAACATATTAATAACATTTATATTTTAAATTGTAAATAAATATTGCAACACATATTTAAATACTCCTTCTAAAATAAAATACAAGCATAGACCAAATAAAAAATATAACCAAAAATATAACTAATAGACCCAAAAAAAATATAAGCAAAACTTGTCACATCTAAATTGTACTAAAATATAAGAAAATTTTTGAGTTGTAATGTTAAAAAAAAAAAAAAAAAAAGTAAAATTTGATTTATTTTTCTCATCTTAATTATTTAATTATAATATACCAACAATATTATTCACTTAATATCTATTTTTTAAATTAAACTAAATCTTGAATACGTGTGAAGTACAAGCTAGAAGATGATCGTAAATTATAATATTTATAAAAATTGTAATATTATCTTTATAAAAAAGATAATATACATATTATAAATAATAGTAATAAAGCTTTTTACAATCCTACTCAATGTTATTTGTATCATCCAAGGACGAAAGCTACAAAAAATCACGGGTAGTCATAGCTACCTCAATTTATTTTATTTTTTTTAATAAATAAATCAGTATAGTTTTTATGTTTAATTATTTTAATAATATATATTTAACTACCTCAAATATATTTACTAGTAAGAGATTAGAATAAATAAATAAAAGTAAAACAAAATCACTCAATTGATATATTTATTTATACATTTTGCTACTTTTAATGTCGAATGCAACTACAAATAAAATATATTTAGCAATAAAAATTATGAAGACATAATTTATAAATAAAATTCATGATGAATTTCTTATAAATAAATTAATTATTTATATTAAAAAAATATTACTAATTATTATAAATTCAATAAATAATTGATTAATTTGATTTCTTAAAATGTCGTTGAGTATTCTTTTTTTAAATAAGTATTTTATTTTATTTTCTTTACTGTAATTTTAATCAACAGTTTTTAAATAGCTATTTTTTTAATAAATTTTTAGTTTAAAAGATTTACAGTTTATATATTTTATTAAATAAAAGTTGGCCACTTCATTTATATCATTGTAACTTCGCAACGCGGTATCATCTATTATGAGACAAAACAGAATATTAATTTTAGACTATCATATATAACTTTTTATAACCCTACTGTTTTTTTGTTTTTAATATTTGAGCGATGATTAGGTCATGAGATCTAAATCTTACGTTCCTTTTTACAATAATAAAATGATACCGTAAAGTTCCAAAGCTAATTAGGAATAATTAATTACTTGAAAATTAGAACATCATGACATCCTCAATTCCTCATTCACCAACCCCCGATGTAAGTATGGTCAAAATTAAATATATTTGACATACAATTTATCCTACCTACTTTCAAGTCTTAATTATATATATAAAAAAATTGTTTCATTTATAAAAAATATATTATTTTTAAGATATGTTTACTGTTTAAATAATTTCTTATTTTTATTTAATATTTGTTCAACCTAATAATATTTCTCACTTAAACTAAAATTTAAGAATTATTTATTTTTTGACTTTACTTCTTGTAATTAGAGTCGAAAAAATATTAAATATATTAATTTTTCTCGTAATTGACTCCAGTTGGAGAATTTATTATCTATTTTCACTGTTGAGTTATTTTTGTATATTTTAGAAAAATTATTATTAAAATAAATTATTCAAATAAGAAAGAATTATCTATTAAGAAAATATAAAAATAAAGTTTCAAAAAGTATATAACTTAAATGTGTTTGAATAGTGAAAGTTTTGGAATAAACTTTCATTTTAGTCATTACAAGTGATATACAGTGTCACATTGATTTTTAAAAGAACATAAATTATTTAAAAGTATCTTAATTTTGCTATTTGTTATTTTGATCCTTAATGTTAACTTCCACGTATTTTTTTTATTAATTTTGCTGAATTGTCATAATTATGGACACATGATCTGAATTTGCCACAAAATACACCTAATTGTCCTTTACTACGTAACAATAGGATTAAAGTCGTTACAGCTTAATGTTGTAAAAGTCCATAATTAATTTTTTATATGTAAATTAATTATTTTATAATTTTTCTCATCAAAGTAAATATTTTTAAGTGTACTTTAGTACTATAACAACAAAACAAAATTGGTGTACTTTTTCTTTATTTTGTTTATAATTTTATTCTTTTCTACTTAAACAAATAATTTAATTTAATTGTTATTTCACATTTGAATCATATCTGAACCAATTCTAATTTAAATTCTAAGCCAAATATAATCCTTAAATTAATTTTAGCATATCAAATCTTAACTAATCTCAATTCAATTTTGAATTAACAATATAGTAATTAAAATAAAAATAACGATAATTTATTATAGATATAATTTGGTACAAAACTTCTAATTTAATTATTTCACGATGGAGATTGACTATGATCTTCATTCGAAAAAAGTGGATGATAAATATGTTAAGTGTCCTTCAAGACACTAGTTTACTAGTATGTTGATACATACGTTTCAGCAGACATTATCTTAGAAATGGTTGGAATAAATTTTCAAACATTTTTATATTTGATTTTGTTTTTAACTCATTCATATAAGCATGAGTATGAATATATCAATTTTTTCCTTGAATTTATGAGTATAAAAAAATATCAATTATAAAAGTAGTGAAATTAATTTTATTTTGAGAAGAAGTCTATAATATGCAAGACACCTAAAGAATATTTATATTGGTAATTGAAAAAACAAATCTCAAGTTACACATAAAAAGTGACAAGACTATAAGTATATAAACAGTGACATCTCATATTTTATATTTTATAAGTCGAATTTGTAATAATATTATGTTATGATTTTATATTAGTGTAATTCTTGTCCTCATAAAATTTAGTAGTATGGTGAGACTTGTCACTTTTTATAAACTTTTTTTATATATTATCTTTTTTTTTATTTGGGATTTGAGTTTTTTTTCTTCTAATATTAATGAAAAGATAAAAATAAAAGAGAGGTAAAAAGTTGAGGGCAATAATAATATAAAGGCTAAATAACACCCGTGGTCCCTTAACTTAATTTTAGTTAACGTTTTAGTCATTTTTTTTTTCTCAATTTGGTCATTTATTTTAATTTTAAGTGACAATTTGATCTTTTATGTTTTAAAATGTCAACAATGTTATGCTTTTTTTTACAAAAATTCAAAAAATTCATAAAAAATTTCATATAAAACCCATAAAATTAATTATATTCTTTAATATAATATAAATTTCATCAAATTCGTAATTCAAATATTCAAATAAACTCATATTTGTCATTCTTTATTTGATGTTGTTAGAGATGAAAATATGAGTTTATTTGAATATTTGAATTACGAATTTGATGAAATTGCATTATATTGAGGATGATAATTAATTTTATGAGTTTTGTTTGAAATTTTTGATAATTTTTTTAAATTTTTGCAAAAAATAAGGATAACATTGTTGACATTTTAAAACATAAAATATTAAATTGTCACTTAAAATTAAAATAAATGACCAAATCAGGAAGAAGAAAAAAAGATAAATAACTAAAACGTTAACTGAAATTAAATTAAAAGACCGCAAATGCTATTTAACCTAATATAAATGATATTATGATAAATGATGTTTGAGATATTTTTCATAAACAAATATTTGAGAGACACGTATTTCTTTTACATCACACCAAAATAAAATTAACTTTATAAACTTTAATAATTAATTTTTATATAAGAAACTAATTTTGTATCTTTATGACATTATATTATAACACTTTAATGATATTGTAAAGTAGTAAAAAAATACTTGGAGTGTATTTGATGTCAAATAAGTGTTCCACGTATATAAAGTTATGACAACTCAATAGAATAAACAGAAAAACACATGAGAGTTAATAACAAGTGTATTCCATGCTAAATCAACGCCCCCTTCGGTTTTTTATTATTTCACAAATTAAAGAGACGAAACTAAGCAACGATTATAACTTATAAGTACAAAAATCGTTATTAACTCAATTTCCCAAACTAATATTTGAAAGTTAACGTAAGCTATTTGTTAGACGAAAGACATTCTCATTAATAAGTAGGGGCATGAAATTTGCCTCACCCAAATTTTGGCGATCTGGGAGCATCTCCACATTCAATAGAATTCGGATTTTTTGCACTCATCTCATTATAATTAACAAAATAAAATAATAATTATTAGATGATGTTAATTCATTAAATTTAATTGTCTATTGATAATATATAAAAAGATTGAATAAAAATGAATGAGTAAATGTATATATATTTTTTAAAATAATATAAAATTACAATTGAAAATTTTACGTTGACGCACGAGACACATGTTGTTGGTATTCTATGTGTTTTGTTTAGACTTCAAATAAAAATAAATTCATTTTATGTGTTGCTAACAAATATTATTCTCATTCTTTTTTTTTTATATTTATCTGTTACAAATATTTTTCTCATATTTTTTTATTTTTATGTATAATGACAGGAATATGTTTTATATTTTTTTATATATCAGTGATAAATATATATCTCGTATTTTGTTATCAATTATTTTTTTTTCTATTTACATTTTTCTTCTATCTTTTACTTTTACTTCTCAATTCTATATAATTTTTTCTTCTTATTCTCTCTTACTTTTCAATTATTTATCATTATTTTCCTCATTTATTCTCAATTATCCATCCATTAAAATATATTTTAAAAACAAATAATTGTGATTTGACATTCAAACCCTCAAATAAACAAAAAGGCCAAAAAATGAATGAGCAATGTACTAATTTTGTTAGGACTCTCTATTCTTATATCTAGAATTAAGTTAATTAAGGCATGTTTAGGGGTATAGATGAGTATGAGATAAGTTGCATTCCTAATTATTATACGGGAAGTCATCCATCGTTCTCAATCTTTGTCATTTGTTTAGGTGCAAATTATTAGTCTATGGATGATTTTATAATTAATTGAGACTTAATGCGTGGCCGTCAATGATTAAGAATTTGAAGGCACCACTTTTGGATCATATACACAATCACATCATACCATATTACTCATAATCATAACCACCAAAATCATATTTATAGCTAGAGGGATTTGGTCTAATGTCTTTTTTAGTCAAAAAGAATAAAGCATACATTGTATTAGTACATTACTGACCAAAAGAACAAGGACTGAATTCAAACTTTATACATTTACATTTACTTAAGCTAGAAAATTAATCATCACGATACAATCATTTCAGTTTGTATTAATTTATTGTGACATATTAATTTTAGATAAAACTTTATTAATTTTAATTTTAGATAAAACTTTATTAATTTTAATTTTAGAAGTATTATAATATAAGATCTTTCGAATAAGTAAAAGTTTTATGTTTTGATAATACGTTTGCTTTGGTCCTTGCCTCCTTGGTCTACCATGATCAATGATAAAAAAAAAGATTAATAATAATAATGATAAATAAAATAATACAAAATACTAGCTTCTTACTGACTATATTTTACTTCCTCTATAAATATATTGGTTGGTGAGTTAAGGCCTTAAGGGACATTAAATGAGTTTTAAAAATAAGTTATTGCTAACTTATTAATATTTATTTATAAAAGAAATTACACGATTAAAAAATAAATAAGAGTGTAATATAATTTTATAAACTGTTCTTATTAATTAAGAATTAAATGTTAACTACTATCATAAATACATAATAAAATACAACATACTTTATTTTAAAACACAATAGAGTTAAATAATTTTTTAATCACTATAAAATTCATTATTTAATTTTTAGTCCTTCAAAGCATTTTTGTCAATTTTTAGTCCTCTAAATTTTTTTTGTTTTTATTATTTGTCCTTGATTTTAAATGAACTTTTGTGTATAATGTGAATTTCTGAATGATTTTTGTTGTAATTTTTAAGATATATCTAAAAATTTCCTTACAGAAATTTAGAATTTATTAAAAAAATGATGAATTCAAAATAAATTTTTAAGACATAGTTATCACATTTTTAGCTAGTTTTCATATTCACATTGACGTACCGATATGGATTAAACAAATTCTTGTGAATGAAATGTTACAAACATATTTTTGTTAAAAAAATAAATTTAAGCTTTTGGTGCTTATAAATTCATATTTTATTTATAATTGATTTAAAAATTCTAAATTACTGGAAAAAAAATTCAAAGATTACACAAGAATTGAATTAAAATCAGATATCAAAATAAAAATGTAAAATTTTAAAGGATTAAAAATTAATGAAATTTTCTATAAACACAAAATAGTAATATTTTACAGACATTAACAACTTATTTAACCCAACAAAAGATAACTGACATTTTACTTTTGGTTTCTCTATCACAAAAATTACTAAACTATCTCGATGATAGCATTAATGTAACTCTAACATACCTATTGAAACTTCTTAAAAAAAACATACCTATGGAAATGAAAGAAGAAGAAAAACTAGTAAATGCAAGATTGTCTCAAATATTTTAGAAGTTTATTCTAATATTAAAAATTGAACTTTTAATAAAAAAGAACTAAAAATGCAAAAAATATTTTTTATTTTAATTATAAAAAACATCAAATAAACAAAAAAGTATTGTAAACAACATCATTAACGTAAAAAAATCTGATTGTTTTATTTTTTGTCAAAAAATATGGGCTTTTTTTTTCTTTCTAAAATTTGATTATGTTTATGGGTTATGGATCCTTTTTTGTTTATGGGTTTAGGAAACTTTATTGATTAAGAATGCTAAGCTCTCTATCCCACAATAAGCAATTCAATTGTCTATTTCATATAAATTAAGAAAAATATATAAATAAAAGAGATCATAATACTTTTACTAAAAATAATTTTATCAATTGGTGTATTCACCATTATTATATTCACAATTATCATTAATGCAAAATGAAAAATATTAAATTCAAAATAGTTGATATAGATTGAATTAGAAAAACAACTAAAAAAATGTGTATGTGTGTGCGCCATGTTAATGGTAGAGTTACTATTATAGCAGTCCATTTATATAGGTTGAGCGGTCAAATACATTTAATGCAATAAAACGCACATGTTTATAGGAAAATGGACAGAAAACATTTAGTTTTAGCATTATATATATTTTTTACACATGAATTCAATCAAATGACACTAAGTATATATTTGTAGAGGCATTTTATGAACTAATTTAAGAAAGTGACATTATGATGTAATTTGATTGAATACATGTGTAAATATTTGTTAAGTCGAGTCTTAATGGAACTCATTCTTTGATCGACTTTGTATGATATTTTGGAAGGATTGTAATAGCCTTGTTTTTGTGTTTCTTATTCGTGGGAAAACTTTGTTCTACCAAATTGTCAATCAGGCACTATCCATTGACAAAGTTCTTCTTTAACAAAAACTTCAATGTCCCTCGTATAATCAAGACGTACTTGATGCCTGTTGGTTGGCATGAACCCCTTTAAGGTTGATTCAAAGTATAGTTGGATGGTTCATTACGAGCTTCCTTTGGAAGTTCTTTGTGTGATGAATTTGTTCAAGATGTAAATTGTAGATTTGTTAACAATTTTTAGAGTATAGATGGTTCTTGTTTTGCAATTTGAACTAAACATTGAACTTAATTAAATTATTTTTAAATTACTGTGTTGTGGTGGTCAATATGATCTATATAGGATCATCCTCAAATATGTATATTCAACCTTTGTTGCAAGAGGTTCTTTGTCTTCTCCAAAGGCTGGAATGAAGCACATCAGTTATTCATATCTTTAGAGAGGTCAATCATTGTGTAGATTGATTAACTAATAAAAACTATTGTTCTCCATATTTTGAGTGGGTTGTAGTAAAATATTCATTTCGAGCTTTACATATTATACTTGTTGATGATGCAACAGGTACTTGTATATGTCGTTTGATTTTGTAAATTAATTTCCTTTCTATCAATTTTTTTATACTATCAAGACATACAAATTAATTTCATATTATATTATATTTTAAATATAACTTTTGTCAATATAAAAGTAGAACATTCTAAGTTCAGGTATATTAAATTTTATTGATTCTTTAATCCATCTTATTTGAGTTGTTTGTAATATTGATTTCTACCACTCAATTTTTTTGTTGAATATGAAAATGAAATGTTAACATATACAATTACGTGAATATTTTAAATGACGTGGACCTGACATAAAAAATAAAATAATTTAAATAGAGGATAATTGAGATTTGAAGAAAAAACAAAATTTTCATTTAAAAAAACAAAAATAAAATAAAATGTAAAGAAAAAAAGTTACATAAAAGGACCTTTTAATCAAAAGACTCAAATTTAAGCATCTTACTTCTCCCTAGATATCTCCTAGATGAATGTGATTTGAAGAAAAAACAACATTTCATTTATAAGTAAAAAAAAGAAAAACAGAGAAGATAGAATATGAATAGAAATGGTTACTTGCAAAGACCTTTTAATCTTAACTATTTATTTTAATCAAAAAGTTGAAATTTATTCATCTTACTCTCAACTTTGAGTCCCACACAACAAACTATTTTCTCACCGGATGTCCTCACACCCATGTGAAAATCGTTGACTTCAAAAGTAAATTTGATATAAGTTACTAAGTTTAGTAATTCCATATAAATATAAATTCATAACTATGTAATCTAGTAACCAATATTTACTTATATTTTTATAAAAAAAGTTTATTACATGTTTATTTGAAATTATTTAATGAAGTATAAAAAAATTAAAATTTTATAAAAAAAAATTGTGAAGTTAATCTACTGAATAAAAACTTTTAATTTGACGGTTCGATTAGTGAAACTTTTCACGTATATTGAACTTTTAAGCATAATAACTTATCAAAAAGTACTACATCGACTCTGAAAATTGAGAGACTATGTCTTCTCTCTAAATTTAATCTCGCTTTATATATTTTCTCTCTTCCATATTTATGGATCTCTCTCCCTCCGCCATAGAGGTAGTACCGACCATGAACATGTTTATGATCCCAAATTTTTAGGGGCACCATAATTTTACTTTTATAGTATTTAAAGTTATACAATAATAAAAAATTAGTAAATGGGAATACAAATAAGTGTCCTTAGGACATTGTTTAACCAATCAAAAAAGGTAAGTATGTGTGGGAAAATTTAGAATTTAGTATGTCGAAAAGTGTTTGACTTTATTTTCAACATAAATTTTGCATTTATAGATTCCTAAATCAATGTCCTTAAGACACTAGTAAGCAAGATCCAAAATTATAAATTATTTTTCTTCTTAAACTCTAAGTCTTAAATTATATATTTGTAAATTGTTGGGTCTTTATGATTGAATATGTACAAAAAGTGGTAGATAATTTTTATCCTTATACTAAAATTAGAACCTAACTATATTAAAATGGTTTTGTTCATCAACTTTTACTCTTATTATTCTTTGGTCCCTAAAGTTTGTGAAGAAGAACAAAAAATTCATATTATTTTTTATAAGAATCTCTTTTACTAGTAATTGTTCATTTGTACTCTCATCTCAAAAGATTTGGTGATTGCTTAATAAGATTTTGTCATGTAAACATGTTGACTGCATAACGTAATAAAATTTATTATTATTATTATCTTATTTATAAGATCCAATATGAATTGATTAATATGTATAAAAAAGTATAACAAATTAATTAATATCACATCAAATATAATGAATCATATATGACTTATAAAAAAATAAATAACATATAAACAAAATAGAGCATCAAATTCAAATTTTGCTTACGACACAAGTTTTAAAGTATATACCACCCTGCACAGAGGTCCTCTCCTCCACCATGGAGGTACTATCCTCTGACATGGAGGTATTTTATCTTCCTCTCTTATAAAGGTTTTTCTCCTTTTCACAGGTAAAGTTTTGTTCTTTAATTTCTACTTTGTTTTCGGATCTCCATCATCTATGGTTCATTGTGTCTCCATTTCTCCACCACCATTATCCTTCACCCTTCCATCAACCCATCTCACAATGACTCCTCCTCCAACAACCTCTATGGCCTCCTTTCCACCATGCCCATAACTCATCTTCACTGATGGGTTTTAACTCATTTTCTAAGAATTATTTCATTTCCATCTTTCTCGAACGTGAGCCACCTCTGCATGTAACTGTGTTAGGACCATCAAAACCACACCTTCCCTTCGTCACGAAACACACTTTGGTTTCATCTCCTCCATTGGATCATGGTCTCGTGCCCCATCCACAAAAGTCGTCAGACAATATTATGTTTCATTTTGTTGTTATAGTGAACATCTCTATAGTAACCTCTTTGGGTGGAACGAGTTTTGCAAGTGTCTCATTGCAAATTCAATAAAATAAAGAAAAGATGTAATTTTTCAAATATTTCTTTTGGACCAAAATTTTAATATAAGAAACATCAAGCATCTCTAAGCCTTTCTTAGTTCACTTCCAAAAATTTAATAATAAAAATTTAACCACATTTCAACACAAATTCCATTTTAATTATTACAAAACAAATTAACAAATCTATCATAAAATTGTTTTTATTTTATAAATCAACACAACATTCACACAATTATCTCATAAAAATCACAACTTTAACATTCTAAAAAAAATAATTATAACAACTTTCAACTCATTTATTATTTACGGAAATATTGTTATTATTAACATCAATAAAGTTTCTAAAAATTTCTTCAACACTCAAACTATCTCAATATAAAATTTTAACTAAATAAAAATCGAGTTTTTACCCAATAACTACTTTTATTGATTATAGCACAATCTAGTTTTTATAGCGATTTTTACCGAATGAAAATTAATTTTTAACATAGATATTTTCTCTAATCAAAATAGGTTTTTATATCAATATCATAAGAAAATCAAGATGACTTCTAAGTGTAAACTACATGTTTTTGATGACGACAAGACCACCAACTATGGACAATGCAGCAAGATCAAAAAGAAGATCAAACCATCTTGAATAAGCTTCCAAATCCAAATAATAAATGAGTAAATGTAAAGGTATATGATACAAATCAATAGTTCAAATACATGAGAATAATTCATATTTACATATGCATTTAACATGTTTTCGAAAATCAAAAACAACATTAACAAATCATTTAAAATCATATTTTTGACAATTTGCATAAGTGTATTCGAATACACCATGTTGTATTCGAATACAACTTAAGTCAGAGGCAAAACGTTAAATGGTGTATTCGACTACACCCATCTGTAGTCGAATACAAGCTAAGTCAGTGGCCAAGTGTATTCGACTACACCCATATGTAGTCGAATACAAGTTAAGTCAGAGGCTAAAAAACATTAATCTGTATTCGACTACACTGATGTGTATTCAAATACAAGATGTAAAATTTGAATTTTTTTGAACGTTACAAAGACGTGTATTCGAATACACATATACTGTATTCGAATACACCTGGAAACATTACAATTTTTCAGATCTGGAATGCCTCTAGAACATTGTAATTTTTCATCAAACCTCTTGGATCAATGGCCACGAATCTGAAAGGATGTTTTATGGAGTATAAATACCCCATAACTTCAGATCAAAAATTAACCATCCTTGAATTAATTCATTTGAACAACTTTGAACAAAATTCTGATTTTTCTAAGTACTTGCATTAGATTTTCATATCATTCTAAAAAGTTCTCAAGTACTTGAATTACTATTGAGTTGTTTATCAATATACCACATCTTAGATTTATTCAAACCTTATTGTATCATTTGTACAAGTAAGATAGTGGTGTGCTATCTTAGAAAGAATTGTTAGAAGTTTTGTAGCAAGAATCCCAGGGTGGGAATTGTACATTTTCTGACAAGTAGTTGATTAATCTCTTGTGGTGTGCAAGAGGACTGGACGTACCCTTGGTTATAAGGGGAACCAGGATAAATCTTATCGTGTTCATTTACTTACTGCACTTGTTATTAAGCCTTGTTCTTAAACTCAGAAAATCTGATTACCATATCACTAAAAACAAGAAAATTTACTAACACCTAATTCACCCCCCCTCTTAGGCGTACTTTCATACTTACAATTGGCATCAGAGTAGGTTAAGGTAACTTATTCCTCGATCAATTACTCATGGCTTCCGCACAACCTGTCTTTAGAGATGGTGGTAGCAGTACCAAGCCACCATGTTTTGTTGGAGAGCACTACGATTTTTGGAAAATCCGTATGCAAGCATATCTCGAAGCACAAGGAGATGACATATGGGATGCCGTTGAAAATGGTCCTCATATTCCAAAAACTGTCATCAATAACAAAGAAGAAATAAAAATAAAAAATTCTTGGACGGATGAGGATAAGAGAAAAGTGCTTTTCGATAAAAAGGCTAAGAACATATTACAATCTGCACTAGGAATGGATGAGTTTTTCCGCATATCTCACTGTAAAACAGCAAAAGAAATATGGGATACGTTGGAAGTAACTCACGAAGGCACCATTGAAGTAAAAAGATCCAAACTCAACACACTATCACAAGAATATGAGTTATTTCGCATGCAGCCCGGAGAATCTATTTTAGATTTACAGAAAAGGTTCTCCCATTTAACCAATCATTTGACAGCACTTGGAAAAATCTTCACAAATGATGAACTAAATCTAAAAGTACTAAGGTCATTGACAAGGGCATGGCAACCAAAAGTTACAGCAATATCAGAAAAGAAAAGCCTATCCAAGATGTCTCTTTCTGCACTATTTGGAAAACTTCAAGAGCATGAAATCGAACTCGGAAGGCTAGAACAAAATGAAAGTCAAGAAAAGAAGAACAAAAATATTGCGTTAAAGACTGAATCAAGAGAACAAAGCAAAGAGAATGATTCAGATGAAGATGAAAATATTATCCTTCTTGTTAAGAAATTTGGTAAATTTCTTAAAAACGATAGAACATTCAAAAAGAAAAGCTTCAAGAAGAAAGATAATTCTACATCAAATCAAAACTTCACTTGCTTCGAATGTGGAAAACAAGGACATATTAAAGCAGACTGCCCAAACCTTGCTAAGAAGAATGTCAACAGAAAGAAAGACTTCAAGAAGGCATACATAGCTTGGGAAGACAATGAAGTAAGTTCATCTTCAGAAACAGAAAGTGAAGAATGCGCCAATGTTGCATTAATGGCCTCGCATCAATCAGATGATGAAGAGGTTAGTAATATAGACTCTCCTCATTATAATAAGACTAATAATGAATTAATTATAGAATACAATGATGCTCAAAACGCAATAAAAGAATTACTTATTGAATGTAAAAATCTGTGTAAACTAGTATCAACACAAAAGAAACAAATCTCAAGTTTACAAGAAAAAGTTGATATTATGGAGAAAAATTCTGAAAAACTAAAACAGAATTCTGCATGCAATAAATGTGAATCCCTCTCTTTCAAAATTGTTCAATTAAATAGGGTGATTGAACGGTACGAAAAGGGACAATTAGGATTGGAAAATGTTTTAAATATGCAAAGATACTCAAATGACAAAAGTGGTCTTGGATATTCAAAATTTGATAAACCAAATTTGAACAAAACTATTTTTGTTAAAGCAAGTAGTCAATCTAATCAAGAAAAGATTATAGTTATGAAAAAGGATGATCTTTATAATAAGAAAATTATTCAAAATAAATCTCATACATATGCTACTAATAGTAGATTTAATCCTACTTGTTCTTATTGTGGTCTTCATGGTCATACACCTAATACATGTCATATTAGAAACATTAGTGTTCCAAAAGGTCATTTCATATGGGTAAAGAAAGGTACTAACCATCAAGGACCCAAAGCACATTGGGTACCTAATAAAGTTTGATTTCAATTTTGTAGGTAAGCACTCAAATATGTGGTACTTAGATAGTGGATGCTCTAAACATATGACGGGTGATATAACAAAATTTTCAGCTTTAACACTTGAGTCAAAGGGACATGTAGTATATGGAGACAACAACAAAGGAAAAATTTTAGGCATTGGAAAAGTTGGTACAACACCATCTCCCTCAATTGAAGATGTCTTATATGTTGAAGGTCTAAAACATAATCTCATAAGCATCAGCCAGCTTTGTGACAAAGGATACAAGATAGTTTTTAATAAAGATGGGTGCATCATCCAAAATGAAGCTACAAATGAAACTCGGTTTGTTGGTAAGCGTTTCAAAAACATTTTCATACTTAATTTTGAAATTTATCCTTAAAAATGAAATGTCTTTTTGTAAAGCAACATTAATGTTGTTTGGCAATGGCATAAGAGATTTGCTCATATTCACATGGATCATTTAAACAAATTGTCAAGCATGTTGGTCAAGCATGATCTTGTTGTAGGCTTACCAAAAATAAAATTTATAAAGGATAAATTATGTGACGCTTGTCAAAAGGGCAAACAAACAAAAAGTTCTTTCAAACCTAAAAATGTTATTTCAACTTCTAGACCGCTACAATTGATACATATGGATTTGTTTGGTCCATCAAGAACCAAAAGTCTTGGTGGAAACTCATATGGACTAGTTATTGTTGATGATTACTCAAGGTTCACTTGGACCTTATTTTTGGCAAATAAAAATGAAGCTTTTAAGGCATTTAAAAACTATGCCAAGCTAGTCCAAAATGAACAATCTGCCAAAATTGTATCAATTAGAAGTGATCATGGAAGGGAATTTCAAAATACTTCATTTGAAGAATTTTGTGAAGAAAATGGTATTTTTCACAATTTTTCTGCACCAAGAACACCACAACAAAATGGGGTCGTTGAGAGAAAGAATAGATCCTTAATAGAGCTTGCTAGAACTATGCTAAGCGACTCAAATCTACCAAAATACTTTTGGGCAGATGCTGTAAACACAGCATGCTATGTTTCCAACCGGGTAATTATTAGGCCAATTCTTAAGAAAACTCCATATGAACTTTACAAAGGTAGAAAACCCAATATCTCTCACTTTCACATTTTTGGATGTAAATGTTTTGTGTTAAATAATGGTAAAGACAACCTTGGAAAATTTGATGAAAAAGCTGATGAAGGTATATTTCTCGGTTACTCTTTATCTAGTAAAGCATTTAGAGTCTTTAATAAAAGAACCTTATTAGTTGAAGAATCAATGCATGTAACCTTTGATGAAACTAACCCCATAAAAGAAGAAAATATTATTTCTTGTGATGATGATGATGTTTTTGAAAGTAATGATCCAAGCAAAGAACTTCAACAAGAAAGTGGAGTCAATATTGAAAGGCAAAGTGATGATCTTCCTAAAGAATGGAGAACCCATAGATATCACCCTATTGACAACATCATAGGTGATATAAATAAAGGAGTCACAACAAGGTTAAAATTGCAAGATGCTTGCTTAAACATGGCGTTTGTTTCTCAAATCGAACCCTCCAAAATTGGTGAAGCACTTAAAGATGATCAATGGATACTTGCCATGCAAGAAGAACTCAATCAATTCGAAAGAAGCCAAGTTTGGGAACTTGTTCCTAATCCTGGAAATAAACACATCATTGGTACAAAATGGGTGTTCAAAAATAAACTAGATGAGAATGGCATAGTTGTTCGCAACAAAGCTAGATTGGTTGCTCAAGGATACAATCAAGAGGAAGGGATAGACTTTGACGAAACATTTGCTCCGGTAGCAAGATTAGAAGCCATACGTCTACTATTAGCATATGCTTGCTCCATGAATTTTGAGTTATATCAAATGGACGTGAAAAGTGCATTTCTCAATGGGTACATAAATGAAGAAGTTTATGTCAAGCAGCCCCCTGGATTTGAAGATTCCAAAAATCCCTCACACGTTTACAAATTGAAAAAGGCTCTTTATGGTCTAAAACAAGCTCCAAGAGCTTGGTATGACAGATTAAGCACCTTTTTATGTGAACGAGGATTTGACAAAGGAGAAGTTGATAAAACGTTATTTGTCAAAAGAGAAAATGGTCACACATTATTGGTTCAAATTTATGTTGATGATATAATATTTGGATCAACCAACAAGGACATATGTGAAGAATTCTCTTCAATAATGCAAGGAGAATTCGAAATGTCCATGATGGGAAAATTAAACTATTTTCTTGGACTTCATATCAAGCAACTTGAGCACGGCATCTTCATCAATCAAGCCAAATATTGTAAAGAATTACTAAAGAAATTTGAAATGGAGAATTGCAAAGAAAGTACAACTCCAATGGGCTCCGGAACATATGTTGATAAAGATGCATCAGGAATTTCCATCGACATATCCAAATATCGAGGTATGATTGGATCATTATTATATCTAACGGCCAGCCGGCCAGATATCATGTTTAGTGTTTGTTTGTGTGCAAGATTTCAGGCAGATCCGAAAGAATCACATCTAGTAGCTGTTAAAAGAATTACGAAGTATCTGAAAGGAACAACAAATGTAGGCCTATGGTATCCAAAGGATAGCATATGTAGCCTAGTAGGATACTCTGATTCGGATTATTCGGGATGCAAAACACACCGTAAAAGCACCAGTGGCACATGTCATGTCTTAGGAAATGTCCTTGTTTCATGGTCTTGTAAAAAGCAAGCTTGTGTTGCACTTAGTACTGCTGAAGCTGAATATATTGCAGCAGGAAGCTGTTGTGCCCAGATTCTCTGGCTCAAACAGCAATTACATGACTATGGAGTTGATCTCGGATGCATTCCCTTAAGATGTGATAACACAAGCGCAATAAACATCTCAAAGAATCCAATCATGCACTCCAGAACTAAACACATCGATATCCGACATCATTTTCTACGGGATCATGTACTTAAAGGTAATGTTGAGGTAACATTTGTTGATACACACAATCAATTGGCCGATATATTTACAAAACCGTTACCTAAAGACTCATTTTATAAAATCCGAAGAGAACTTGGTATTTTGAGTGAATTTGATCTTTAACCATTGCTTGATATACATAGTTTGCCATATCTCTTATGTCTTATTGATTATTTCCTTTTGATATATGAATTTGTGTATTACATGATGCAATTTTCATAAAAAAACTGAGTTTTTAAGCAAAACTGTACTTACGTAGTCGAATACAACTGATTGTATTCGAATACAAACTTTCCCAGAATTCCTGTATTCGAATACCAAAGATGTGTAGTCGAATACACGTTCCCAGAAAAACGTGTATTCGAATACAAGAAGGTGTAGTCGACTACACCTTCGCGTTTTTGCCCAGATATAAAAGCTGCTACACATAAGTTAGGGTTATTTCAGTTGGTATTCGAATACAGCCTCAGTTCCTTCTCTCATCTCTCTCAAACACATCCATCCTCCTTCCACTTACTTACCCATTCACCCAACCTAACAAAATCCATTACTCTTTACTTCCTTCTTGTCATCCCTCTTCAAATCT
>NC_021160.2:49776054-49809664 GCF_000331145.2 Cicer arietinum
TAGGCGTACTTCTATAATTACACTAAGAAAATAAATTGCATATCACAATTTTACTTTTAAAACTAAAAATGATTTTTCTACATAATAATAATATCAAACACCATTAAATTTTTTTTTACTAGTAACAACAATAACAACTTTATCATAAAAATCAATTTATTTTTTTCAAAAGATCAAGAAGGAATTTTGTTCTACTAACAATGAAAATGGTTAATATGATCGTAATTAAAGAGTTCTTACTTGAGTGAATGAAACACTAACTTTTTTAGAGGTTTTATTGAATTTCTTACTTTTTCTCTCCTAAGCCTTTTCTTTTTCTTTTTTTTTCTCTCTCGCACAGAGGTTGTTATGAGTATTGAGATTGAGGATAAAATGTGTTGGTTTTTTTTTTCTATCATTAGAGTTAGGGAACATATTGTTTTCAACATAAACCCATTAAGACCCTAAATATTCACTCTACGGATTAATGCAATTTTATTTTTTACCTATTCTTTCTTTTTTATTATTGTTGTTATTATTATAAGCATTTTTTTTTTCAAATACTTAACAAAATATTCAATCAAATTAAACAACGTGTCATACATAAAATATACTTAAAAAATAATAATTGAATAAAAAATATAATAATAATAACAAACACATTATAAATTATAAACAAATAAATAAAATAAAAATATATTTCAAATTACTAATAATAAAGAAAAATGAGGGTCTTACATTTGCAACCCCTCCATGCTTTTTTAATCTTCCAAACACATGTTTAAAATTGACATTATTAAGACCACTTATAGTTGAAATGCGCATGCAGTAGTAGTCAATTTGATCTGCAACTAAATAGATAAAAGATTGTGGATTCTCTTCTCTTCATTGTCCTTGATGATCAGTTCTTGTTAAACTTTAAGCTTAGATTTTTCTTTTAAATGGGAGGAGACTATCAAAACACTCTTGTTTCAATCTGGTTGTAATCCTTTTCGAATTGTCTTTTGAATGAATAAATATCCCGATTCAACGGAACCCCAACTATATATATAATAATCATATAAAATAAGAAGAGTTTTATAATGAAATAATGAGAAAGTTAAATCTTGACTACATAATCATATATAGATGATCAAAATAGAAGAAAAAATCATGTGACTTTTTTAAGTGATCATATGCCACCTAAATAACTCTTAATCACGACTATTCATATATAGTTGTGTGGACAAAATTTAATTATCTTATTGTAAAACTTCTCTCATTTGATATGTTCTCATATAGAAATATATCAGATGAGATAATTTTTTTGAATTTATAAATTTTTGTTAATTTAATATGATAATGATAGTAAAAAGAAAACACTAATGCATATTCTTTAGAACGTTATACCAAAACAACATATGAATAGTAAAAATGATCTAAAAGAATACATATTTCGTTGTATATTAAAGCACGGTAGACATATTTCTAATAGATCAATAGATTATATGAAATGCCAAAAAAATTGGATTTTGTATTATATTTTATTTTTATTTTTATTAAACATGTGTATTGTATTGTATTGTATATGATTTAAATTATTTTATCGATTAAATATTTTTGAATTGATTTATTTGCAATGAGTAATGCATATTCTTTAGAAGGTTATACCAAAACAACATATGAATAGTAAAAATGATCTAAAAGAATACATATTTCGTTGTATATTAAAGCACGGTAGACATATTTCTAATAGATCAATAGATTATATGAAATGCCAAAAAATTGGATTTTGTATTATATTTTTTATTTTTATTTTTATTAAACATGTGTATGGTATTGTATATGATTTAAATTATTTTATCGGTTAAATATTTTTGAATTGATTTATTTGCAATGAGTCGTATGAGATAAAAATCTCATGTAGAGTTCTATAATAGAAATGAAACTGAAAAACAACCATCAATTATAATCCAAAAAAACCAAATTCCGTAAACAACATTAAAGATAATGAAAGGAAAAGTTCATAAAGACGACACTTATATATTAATTTTATCATGAAATACTTGTATTTTTTATACATATTAATTTGGTATTGTTATACTATTGAATATTTATTTTTCTATTTGATATTATTTATTTTTATTTTTATGAAACATGTGTATAATATTGCATATTATTTAAATTATTTAATCGATTAAATATTTTTGAATTGATTTATTTGCAATGAGTCGTATGAGGTGAAAATCTCATATACAATTCTATAAAATAAATGAAATTGAGAAACGACCATCAACTATAAGTAAAAAAAAATTGAATTCTGTAAACAACATTGAGAAATAATGAAAAGAAAAGTCCATCGAGACGACACTTATATATTAATTTTATCATGAAATTCTTATTTTTCTTTTACACATTAATTTGATTTTGTTATACTATTGAATATTTATTTTTCCATTTCACGTACTATAAAACTCAGTAAATATTTTCTTGTTTTAAGACAACCACAAAAATTCTTGTTTTTATTTTGACGAAATTCTTTTTCTTGTTATAACCAGTCAAAAACGATAAAATATATTCTATACATAATTTTTAAAAATGTTTACATAAATTGAAAATCATTTATATTTATATAAAAAGAAAATCATTTAAACATATTCTTAAAACATTTTAAGATTGACTTTAATTTGTATGTATTATATAATACTTTTTATATAATTAATAAATTATAACCAATTATGATATTAAAATTTGTTATAATAAAAATTAAATATTATTAATGATTTATCAATTGTAATTATATATCAATATAAAACCTTTTTATTGTAACTTTATAAATAACATTCTTTAACAAAAATGCATAATAACTAATTTGTATCGGGATATATAGTAAGAACAAAGATGCATATTGTTTATTGAAATTCTTTGAATTTCAATTTTCCTTTTTTTATAAAAATAATTTGAATTTCCTTTAAATATACATATTAAAATATTTTATGAATTTTTTATTGTGGGAAAAGAAAATGAATACTGTTGTTGCCATTTGCCCCCGGCATAGAGAAGATCTATGAGAGAGAGAGAAGAGAGAGAAAGAAGTCTTTTGACTGAGCAAACTTAGTCGGCAAAAACCGTCGTGTAAGCATGACATTCTTCTTTTTAATTATTTATTTATTTAGTTTATTCAATTTGAATACGCGTTGATTTTTACAACCATATCCAATATCCAAGGACTCAATTTTTCTTTCTTGTTAAGTTTATCGAACATTCCATATTCGTTTTTTTTCCATTATTTTTTATTAATTAATTAATTCTATAATTTGTACTTCTCCTTTGGTATCATCATTCGTCCATTCATCAACCCCTTCTTTTTATTTTGTTGTTAAAATTCCTCCTTTTTAAATTTGTTGATTATTGTTAGTCTTACTGAAGAGTTATAACTTCTAAGTTGCGTTTTTTTATTAAAGTCGCTGACTTTTGAATTGGGTCAATTTCAATTTTTTCAGATACACACATACAGTGTGGATTTTTATTTTCTGAAAGACACTATTATGAGAAATTCCAATTTTTTTTTTTGGGGAGGAAAATGAAACATGAATTATACTATTAGTTAATCAGTTTCATAAAGTGGTTATTATTGGTAGATAATATCAATATTGTATAGTTGAATTTGAATAATATTCAAGGAGATTAGTCTCTGCGGTTGCGTGTGGGAATACCCGATTTACACCAAAAAGAAATAATAGCTTGGTGCTGAAAATGGGTTGCATAAGTTCCAAGAGTTCAGCTGTGGATGACAGCAAGGAAGGTTTGACAAAGGACTTGAGGTCATCTAGCAAAAGAATCTCTACGATGAAGGTTTCAAGATTGGATAAGAAAAGGGCTGATGGAGTTTTGGAGAAAGATGATATTTTGGATGGTATTGGCATGAAAGTTTCATTGATTGATAAGGAGGCCAATAATGGTTCAGTGTGCTTGTATGATGATCAGAGTGTGAAGATGGAAATGGAGAAACCTGAATTGAATGTGAAGATGGAAATGGAGAAACCTGAATTGAATGTGAAGATGGAAATGGAGAAACCTGAATTGGGTGCTGTTGTTGTTGATTGTCCTCCTGGTGTTGGAAGGGTTCCAAAGGCGTTAGAAGGAGAGCAAGTTGCAGCTGGATGGCCAACTTGGCTTTCTTCTGTTGCTGGTGAAGCTATCAATGGATGGATTCCGCGGAGTGCAAATACTTTTGAGAAGTTTGATAAAGTAAGTAAATTATCACCTTGTTTGCTCAATCTATGGTTGCATTGTGATTTGTGATTAACTAATGATATATTACTACTTGTCAAAAGTCAATATGTTTATATTGGTGGTATAGGGTGGAAAATAATTGAATAGAATGAGATCACATCCCTTTTTAAAAATCTAACTAATGTATCTCATTCCATTCCATTCTACCCTACCCTGCATTGCGTTGTTTAAGAAAATCATTCTTTTTTGTCGTGTCCTGTGTAATGGAAAAACATTAGTAGCCTAATTTTTAAATTTCAGAAGATGGTAGATCTTATTATGATGAGAATGTTTGAGCTGGAATCATGCGGCTGTTTTACATTTGAAGCATAGGTGAGGCCTAATGATGCTATTGTGGACTTTTCTGCCCTCTCTTTCCAATAGAGGAAAGAAAGAGCTAAAAAAATTAGCTTATAGAATATAGGAACTGAGTGACATTCTTCTGTGTACAATTCATTCATGATAGGTTACCAATCTTTGATGAAGCAAAGATCTTATCCTTTATATACTTAAATTGCTGATAAAATGATAATCCGCTCTGCACTTTTTTAACAAGTAATGTGATGGCATTTTACCATGCAGATTGGCGAAGGAACTTACAGCACTGTTTATAAGGCACACGATTTGATTAACCAAAAGGTCGTTGCCTTGAAGCGGGTGCGCTTTGATAGTCTTGATCACGAGAGTGTCAAGTTTATGACAAGGGAAATCATTTTTCTGCGTAGACTTGACCATCCAAATGTAATTAAGTTGGAGGGTTTGATAACATCGCAGACGTCTCGCAGCTTGTACCTTGTTTTTGAATATATGGAACACGATCTTACAGGACTTGTGTCAGCACCTTACATTAAGTTTTCTGAACCACAGGTAGTGATGAGCTGATGATAACTTTAGTTAATGATAATTTCCCCTTTTCTTAATGATGGGAAGCATTGCCTTTATTTGAACTCTTTTTAAGCAACTATGCTTAGATACATAAAATTCTAAGTGATATTTCTTTTATGTCAGATTAAATGCTACATGCAGCAGCTTCTTAGTGGATTGGATCATTGCCATAGTCGTGGTGTTCTCCACCGTGATATAAAGGGCTCAAATCTTCTCATTGACAATAATGGCATTTTAAAGATTGCAGATTTTGGTTTGGCTAACTTTTTTGACCCTCATCAAAGTGTTAAATTGACCAGCCGCGTAGTAACTCTGTGGTATAGACCACCAGAACTTTTACTTGGATCATCAAATTATGGAGTTGCAGTGGATATGTGGAGCACTGGTTGCATACTGGGTGAACTATACTGTCGCAGGCCAATATTGCCTGGAAAAACAGAGGTATGATGCACCAAAGTCTAGTTTTTGTGTTGTATTCACCACAATGTCTTTGTGGCCTATCAATTGAGTTTGTTTGTTTTTGGATCGAAAAATGTTAGCATATCAGTTATGTTAGTATTTTCCCCTTCATCAGAGTCTGAACTCTGGTCCTTTTACTCCTGCAACTCCATTAACCCTTAGCTTAAACTAGCTGAGTTATGCACCATTTCAATCCGTAAACCAATATGTGAAAATTCACCCTTAAAATTGTGAATTTATTGAGATAAGTACTATCAAAATCTGTTTCTGTTTAATATCCCTCAAGTATAGGGATTTAGTTGAATAGGAGGACTAGTAGGGATTTAGTTATATACGAGTACTAATAAGATTTGGTTGTTTAGTAATCTAGTATATATATCTGATGTATTGCCAACATATTTTCAATTCAATAAATATATTTTTACTCTAATTCTTGAGAGGTACCTAAAGTTTTTATTTTTGTTCCTTGTAGGTTGAGCAATTGCATAAGATTTTTAAACTTTGTGGATCACCATCTGTGGACTATTGGCGTAAACTGCGGTTGCCCCATTCTGCAGTATTCAGGCCTCCACACCATTATAGGAACTGTCTTAAAGATACATTTAAAGAATTTCCACCTGCTGCTGTTAGGCTTATAGAGACCCTACTCTCTTTAGATCCTACGCTTCGAGGAACAGCAGCTACTGCTCTAAAGAATGAGGTAAATGATTTTATGTTTCTAACAAGTGCTGTGCTTGTGTAATTTGGGTGCGATTAGGGATCATCTCTCTACAATATACCTTGACACTTGGAATGAATTCTGATTACCACTTTCTCAGCCTAATGTGTGCCTATGATCAAGAAGCACTTTTTGCTGTTTCGCTCCTTCATATACCTTTTACGTCGAAAACAATGATCATATTTCTCATGCAATACTGTTTTTCAATATTCAATATATTAAAGCAACATGTTTTCTTTGTATCCTTCTGAGAGGCACTTGATTCTCCATTTTGATATTCATATTTCTCCTCTATTGACAGTTCTTTTCATTGGAACCTCGTGCTTGCGATCCATCAACTTTGCCAAAATATCCTCCTAGCAAAGAGATCAACACTAAAATGGGGGAAGGATCAACAAAAAGGTATCTTTTGTAGGACAATTTTTTTTTTGCTCTTTTTTTGTAGTGAATTGTTGTCTTCGCTTTTTGTACCACTTGATTCATCCATTGTTGGCAGATTGAAGACTTACACACTACCTAAGAATATAGTTAACGAGTATAGATTTTTCTTTATTGTACCAGGCAAGGAGCACTTAGAGGAAAGGAGCAAAGAGTTGGGCCACGAGTTAGACAAGAGAAAGAATCTCAGTCATTCGTCTTATCCAAAGCCGATGCTGACTCCCGCATATCAATGCAGGTAATTCAAGCAAGTTGGAACCAACTTATCTGATAGTCCCCCGCTGGTTATGTGAGACTTTTGTACTTTGGACTGTCTTTAGATTCAACGTGTATATCGGTTCAATAATTACGGGGGTGTATGGATTCAAATCCTTTGCTTATCCATTCCATTCATCTCACTATACCATCATTTTTTTTCATGTAGCGAGGGCAACACTTTCCGAATATGACAAGCCAGAATGAATTGTTCAACCTTCATAGAGAACCTGTATCCAGATTTGTGGGTTCACCACACAAACAGTCAGAAGATGCTAAAGAAATGGTCAATTATTTCTCTGGGCCTCTTTATCAGAGACCTTCACATTCAGGTTTACTGGTTCCAGGTTCGGGTCTGCACAAAGTTGGAAACGAAGCTGCTGAGTGGCTGCCACATGCTTCAAATAAAGTCAACCTACCGAAACCATCTAGGACTTCGTTGTCTGGAAATCAAAAAGAAAATCCAGCTCTCTCAAGGCCCCGAGATACACTTCAAGCACACAAATATTTGGGGTTGAGTAATGGCTCAGAGTCAAGAAGGCAGCATGATAAAAAACACCATTCTCAGATAATTGATATCATCCAAACAGAAAATGGAAAGGTCTCGACCGAAACAACAATTCTGTTTTTTTTCTTCTTTTTCTTTCAAGTATTCTTGTTTCCTTCTTAATTTCCTATGCCTTTTTGCTTTACTAATTATCAGCATCTGTCAGTGAAAACCTTTGCTAGCACCAGCAATGCCAAATTTTATTTACATTTGTTATTTACTTTTTGCTGAATATTAATGATGGCCCCTTTTTCAGGACGGGCATGCATCTAGCGAAAACAAGATCTATATGTCTGGTCCATTACTGGTTTCATCGAACAATATGGATCAGATGCTCAAAGAACACGAACGGAGGATCCAAGAATATTCACGACGAGCCAGAATTGATAGGTCTAAAGGTGAAAGTATGATCACAGCAAAATTAGGATGATTAGTAGTTATTTAAATACTTATTTCTTATTATATGTTAGATACATTTTTTTTTGACAAAATTGTTTATCTCCCAATATTTTAGAGGGATGCGGGAAGTGTCTATTCATGCACACTTCTTTTGTAAATAAATTTTAGGTTTTTATATTAAGAATTTTTTGTTCAATCCATTCTTTCTGATATACTATCTCTTAAGTGTAATGTGTAAGTAATCTTGTAGAAAATTTGAATTAACTACCAATCATGGTTAGCACAGATAGTTGGACTTTTTGCTCAAACCCATTGGTAGGTTATACATAAATTTCATTGTAAATTATCAATAAAGTTGGTGGTTCTCCTTGATCTTACATAGAGGTATGAATGCACACAATTGTTTATAACTTAATCTCACTTTTTTGGTACAAATTGGGTATCGGCATTCCAATCCTTGAGTTGAGTAGGATTACATGGACAACATGAAGTTCTTCAAGAGTTTTAATACTGATGCATTATTGAGTTTCGAACTAGTTAAGTTGAAAGAGATTTATATTATCTTATTCAAACACTCTAGTAAGTAATAAAGTATTAGAAGTTTGAGGGTTCAATCTACACCAATTATAACACTAACGTTTGTATCACATTATACCAGAAGTTTTGGGCTAAATAACCGACACTATATGACAATCTGTTATAAAATTATAGAAGAATTTTTGACAATCTGTTATAAAATTATAGAAGAATTTTTTTTTTAACTCATTGGATAGCAACTGCAGCGGGTGCAGTTCTGATCCGAATCCGTGAAGGGGTTGAAAAATGACTAGTGAAGAAAAGTTGTGTTGCATGCATGCACCAAAATAAAGTGTTGCTATCAGAATACCTCAAACACAACTCTAGAAAAATCCATCTCCCAAATACCTTGATAAGCACGGCACGCATCCTTCTTTGGACGTTTCACAAGCACACATCAACTTCCATGTTTGGGTATAGTGTACACAAACCAACTCCAAATAAGCTAGACCTTGAGTATTCTTTATTCCGATGATTATCCTTAAAACTATATAATAAACAAAAACTTTTATAGCATTACTTGAAGCGTGTCACAATAGACAAATAATTAGGTCTTTTAAACATGTGGTCACAAGTTCAACAATAATAAAAATAATGTTTAGAGTCCAAATATTTATGATCAAGTGGTAATGAAAAAGTTACAAAAAAAAATGTGGTTAGTCGAATAGAGATTTTGGACTCTAATCCAAGAACTCCTGCTTATGAAATGCCACCTAGCTTACTTACTCAGAATGTGGTACAAACATTGGAAAATGCCAGATGGTTCACTTGCTGAATCTCAATTCTTACCTTCCTTCTGAGAGAGAATCAGTAAATGGCTCTAAGCTGGGATAAGACGCACTTAAAGATTCTGCATAAAAAGATTTAAATGGTACAATTTCATCAAGAGTAGGAAAATTTGCATGAGCAGAATTCGTAGAATTCCAAGAAGCTGCTGAGTTTATTTTTCTAATAAGACTCTCATGGTGAACACACTCTTCATTACACTCACTGCATTTTACACCCTCCAAAGCTTTCACAATCTGTCTCATTGTTGGCCTAACACTAGGGTCAAAACTAGCGCACAACAAACCCAAATGAAGCAATCTCTCAGCTTCAAAAGTGTTATATTTACACCCCTTTTGACCCTTCAAACGTTCATCAACTGCAAAACTCAATTCACCTTTCTCCATAAGAGAAAATATCCATTCAACCAATGGTGGCTCATCCATTACAATTGGTCTTCTACCACATACAACTTCTAAAACTAATATTCCAAAACTATAAACGTCAGTTGAAGTTGATGGTTTACCAAGTTTGACAAGTTCTGGTGCCATGTACCCTAAAGTACCTATCACTCTTGTTGTGTCATCTGCTTCTTGTTCCTTATGATGATGATGCAACCTTGCAAGACCAAAATCACCTATTCTTCCATTCATATCTTTGTCAAGTAGCACATTACTGGCTTTTATGTCTCTATGCAAAACCTCAAATCCCCAACCTTCATGTAGATATAAAACTCCACTAGCTACATTTTCTATAACTCTTAATCTTTCTTCCCAATTAAGCAACTTGGTCTCTTCACAATCAAAGATTCTTCTGTCTAAACTTCCATTCTCCATGTAATCATAAACAAGTATCAATTTCCCTCCTTTTCCTTTACTCCAACCTCTAAAACCAACCAAGTTTCTATGTTTCATTCTTCCTAAGCTTGAAATCTCTGCTAGAAAGCCTTTTATTCCATCATGCGGAGTATTATTATCATGATTGATTTTTTTCACTGCAACTTCTACTCCTTTCAAAACTCCTTTGTATACTTTCCCACTTGTTCCAATCCCTATCACATTCTCTTCACAAAATCCACTTGTTGCATCAGAAATCTCCTTATACCTAATCTTACGTGGCCAATACTCCAATTCCCAATCTTCAAACTTTTCATCTTTATCTTCCTTCCTTTTTCTTGACAAAATGAAAAATGCCAAAGTGAAACAACCAAATACTAAAATTGAACCAAAAATAACACCTATAACAAAACCCTTAGATTTATATAAAGATCTCTTTGGATTCATATACACAGGTAAATCTTTAGTATTCAAAGCATCACCAATTGAAAAATTTGAATGACTAAAACTCCAAGCCAAAATTCTACAAGTATCAACCATTCTACCTGTTGCTCCAGAAAATCCAACATACATTTCATCCAAAAAAACCCTAGAAATGTTAATTGGCTTACTAATCAGAGGTTTTTGAGGTTTTCTTATTCCTGCAGGAGCCATAGTAACATTAATTTGAGAATTCATAAACTCAATCCAAACTTGATAATTTTCACCACTAGAAAGTTTCAAACTTTCTAATTCTTCACCATTTTCTCCACCCCAAAACTCGGCCGGTTCGGAATACTCAGAAATCATTGAATTCAAATCAACACCAACATGATTACCATTCATTTCATTGAACTCTTCATTTCTAAAATCATCAAACTCAACAGCAAAAACATGGTTAGATGAATTACCTGACGACGATCGGTTAAATAGTCCGAGATAATTACCTGATAGTGCACCATTTATTACCTTTGAAGGTGAGAAAATGAAAGCAAAACCATGTGCAACTGGAAAATTATTACAAGGAGCAATAGAAAATATGAAAGAGGTTGCAAATGAATGAAAAGTTGATGAGTTTTTCGGTTTTGTAGGTAGTTTGTAAGGGTAAAAAGCACGACCAATTGAAAAGAATGTTTGGTTTGTGAGAGTGAGAATCGAGTTTTGAATTGTGGCATTTCCATAAATGTTTATGTTTGTTGAGTTGAAATTTCTGTTATAAACAAATTCAGTTGCTGATACAACTGAACATAACGAAACGAATAATAGAGTTATGTTAAGGTTTATGAGAAGAGACATTATGGTTTATGTTTATGTTGGTTTGGACAAGAAAATCTTATGCTAATCTTTTATGAGACTAGGTTCATTCATTTATGCAATGGCTGTGGCAAAAAAGCTGAACTTTACTTTACTTTAGAAAAACTAATATGAGAGAAGAATGGTCATTCATAAAAAACAATTTAATTAGTTGATAAAATTAATTAAAGAAATTTGGAATTAGGTGTGGCTATCATCATGTTCTGGCCTTTGGGATAGTAAAGTAATCAATAGTCAATTATTTTGTGAAAATAAATTTACCCAACAAATAAAATATGGTTCAAATGTTTTCATGTGACAAAGATCCAAACAATAAGTGACTTGTGATGTCAGTTGACAGCGCATCCACCATTGATCTCATATGGAATTAAATGAGTCTTGTGTGTACATGTCATTTATTTTATAATTCTTTAATTATTATTTTTAATAAGCACAATTTTCTCCAATTGAATATTTTAAAAAAATTATTAAATATATTTTACTAATAATTCTACATCATTATATTTCAACAACATTCATTTATTTTAATACAATTAATTATAGGTGGCTCAATTACGTAGACTTTGATTACCATATTACAATATTCGATTTAAGTTTATTGATAAGAGAGAAATAGAGAAAATTAAATTGAATTATATTGATAATAGAAAAAGTTAATTATATCAAAGGTTACAAATACTTATATTGTCATTAGATAAACAATTAAATAGTGTAAAGTAACTAACTAACTAGTTTAACTAATTAACCAATTAAGATATCTGACAATAAAAATAGTTAAATAAACGTATTATTATCTCTTACCTTATAAATTATTAAGAAATTCATAGAATAATAAATGTTGTATGAAAAAAAGTAAGGTTATAATTATCTTAGAATAATTTTTGTTAAACGACAATTATTTTAAAACAAATAGAATATTAATTATATTAAAATGCTATTGAAACAATGTTACAATAAGCAAACTTAAGTATGATCAATTTAAGTGAAGTTGTACATGAATCGTTAAAAAAATAATGGGACCTGCAATAAAAATTAACCAACAAAACAGAAAATTAACAATTGTAAAACCAAAAATTGAAACAGATAATGTTCTTCATTTTCTTTGAAATCGGAGAACGTTCTTGACTAGAACTGAAACACTAAAACGGAGAATGTTCTTGGTTTACAATTGCAGAACCAGAACTAAAACGAATAATGTTATTCGTTTTTGCTGAAAACGAAGAACGTTCTTGACATAACTGAAAGGGAGAATGTTCTCCGTTTGTGCATTTTTCAAAACAATTTTTTAATCAATGTAAATAAAAATTAAATAAAGATAAAACAAGAATAACACAATGATTTACGTATTCAACCTCACTTACTTGAGATCTATGTCACATACAAGATAGCAAGATAATTCACTATGATGATATGAATTTACAAGATTAATGCATCATCAATTGTAATCTCCTAGTATCTTGAGAATTTAGCAATACTAATTTTTTCTTACAATTCTTTCTGATCTCTCTCCCTTAATCTTTCATCTTTGATTTCTATGAGTCATTTTAACAATTGCATTTACCTCTCTTATTTTTCGAGCTATGCAACACTATGCATTTACAATTATTTATAGTGTTAAAAAGCACATTAGCTTAACTAACTATAACTACCTCTGTCATAACTAAATTGGTCAGATTGAATTATAACCAACACTAAAGCATAACTAACTCTAGTTATTTGATTTGAGACATATCTTCACATGAATAAATTTAATAATCACAAACTCTAACAAAAAATTTAACAAATAATGATAGCATGTGTGACGCGTCATTAATATTCAATGTGTGTCTTGTTTAGATATATTAGACAAACATATTATTTTATGTATCAATAACAAAGATAGTAACAAAGATATATGTCATGTATTTCTTTTAATGTTAAATATTTATCTCGTGTTTCCGCATATATAAGTGGAAAAAAAATTATCTCGTTTTTTAATATTTATCAATGACAAATATGTGTCATGTCTTTTATTAAATATCACTTACAAATATTTATCTGATGTTTTTTATACATCATTTATAAATATTTATTTCATATATTTTTAATATTTATTAATGATATATATTTATTTTATATATCAATGACAAATATTTATCCAATAATTTTTTATATTTATCCTTTACAAATATTTGTCTTAAGATATTCATTCGGCCTTATTTTAATGGAGAAAGTTGGAGGCCTGACTTGTATTTATGTGCAAGTGGTCCTTTGCTTATCCCAGTTTTAATTTCTTCTTTTTTTTTAAGTGTTAATATGCTTAGTAACTTTTCTCCACCTAATTAATAATATAAGATTAAAATTAATATGGATAATAATAAAATTTTGTTAGTGTTTATTTTTCTTAAATAGATAATAAATTTTCTTAAATCGATAGTAGACACGTGAGTTGTACTTAGATAGATTTTTTTTAGGACTTTTTTTAAGGTAAGGATAATCTTGTTATTGATTGAGCTAGTTATTTGAAATTTTACTTTGCTATGTATTTGAGAACATGAATTATTCATTTATAAAAAGTGATAATAAAAAACAAGCCACGTTGTAATAGTGTGCACCATAAAATATAAATCACGTTGTGACTTACCAACAAAAAATATAAAGCATGTTGAAATAGTTGTGTATGATATGGACAATGAGAGTGACACACTTGTTTGACTGTTTAATTATGAACATGAAGTATACTGGTAATCCTTTTTTGGACAAAATTCTTATCTTTATTTTTTTTTTTAATGATGATAATTGGATGATTATTCATGTTTACTCACTTTTTCTTTTTATCGAATTTTTATTTTTAGGAATGTAAAATTAAATAAAATATATTATAAAATCTTAATTTTTAATACATAATTGTTCAATAATTTGTAGCTTTTGAAAGAAATAAGATTGGACCCAGTGACCAATAATTTACATCTTCGCAGAGAGGATTATACTATACACCCTCATATATAAATCTTTCACTTCCTTAAGACACATGAAAATATAATTTTACTCTTTTAACCATTTGTAATAAGTTATAAAATTGATAGTTTTAGAAATTTCAAATTTTCAAAACTTTTGGAAGTTTCAAATTTTCGAAATAAAGATTACATTTCAAAAATTTGGAAAGTTTCCAAATCTTGAAATTTTCGAAATAAGTATTACATTTCGAAAATTTGGAAAGTTTCGAAAGTTTCCAAATTTAGAAAGTTTCAAAAGTTTCCAAAAATAAAAAGTTTTGAAATTTTCTAAATATGAAAAGTATCAAAATTTTCCTATTTCAAAAGTTTTGAATTGTTTAAAAGTTTCGAAAATTCTAAAAATTGTCATTTCGAAACTTTGAAAACTTTTGAATATTTTAGAAAGAGATGGTGAAAAAATAAGAAATTAAAAAAGTTGAAGAATTTATAAATTATAAAATTGTATTTTTATGTTAATTGAAGAGGTGACAGATTTAAATGTAGAAGTGCAAGATATAATTCTCCTTGATATAAACATGTTTGGAGCTCCTTGTCCACTTGAATGTAATATCCAAGGGACTTGAAAAAAGAATATTCTTTAATAAAACTCAAATGAATAATAACTGATATGTTATTTGCAATAAGGGCCCTCAATGTGGTGGTCGGTCATAGAACACGTATACATTTTTTCATTATTTGTCTGATTAGGATTTTGTTTCTTTAATTAAATTTTATGCTTTAGTTTTCTTTTATTGAAAAACTAAAATGGAAAAACATCAATTGTACTATGAATTTTCAAGACAAATATGCTTTTTTTTTTTACTAAAAGTATTTCGAAATGATTTGATTAAAAGTCAAATAGATAGTTGAATTCTTTAAGTTATATTAATTATTTTTTAAATAATAACTTAATTCTAATTTTTTTTATATCAAAATCGTTTTTTATATTTGTAAATATTTATATAGATGATTTTAATTTCAAACCAGCACAATTGAAACTTTAAACTCTCAATTTTTTCAATAAACTCGTGTAATTCTTAAAAAAATTTGACTACAGTAATCTTAAGAACATAACTGGTCAATCAATTTTTAAAAAAATAATTAAACAAAAGGGAATTCGAGTAAGATAGATATTAGTGTTTTTAAAATTAAACGTGAAATTTTCTTAATACACATGAAATCACATAAAAATTTATTATGTTATTTTTTATATGATCGTTAATAAAATAATACAACTCATAGTAAAATTTTAAAAATATCCAACTACAAATAATTGAAATAAGATTATAATTAAAAATAATTCAACATTATAATATTTACAAATATAAAAAACTAATTTGTTAAAAACAAAATTAAATGATTGTTATGATATTTTAGTATAACTTAAAAAAATACAAAATATGTTACGCCAAAAAAAAATGGTTTGAAAAGAAAAAGCTTTGAAGGTACTTGTATAAATTTTTGCAACTTTTTGTTAACGTTGCTATCTAAATTTCAAAATTTCAAGGACTCTAAATAAAAATTTATTTGACAGAAAAAATTTATATATTAAGTTAACAAACCCAAAGCAATACTATTTGTTTAATTTTACTCAACCAATGTAATAATAAAAAGTTGATTTTCAACCCGTTAAAAAATTGTTGATTTTGATGGTAAATGGTTTAGTGCATATTTTGCAAAAGCTAAAGTAGTATTGTATCTTTTCTTTTTTGGTCCCAAAAGTAAAAAGCATGTGCACATTTCGTTTCACTTTGACTCTGAAAAAGATATTGCCACAAAATAGGTCCACCACAAAACATTGCCATATTGTAGCATTTTGAAGAGTGATTTTGGTCATATATATCCAGGCTCTATAATGGTATATCTTAATTACTATAATACTTGTAATTGTCATCGAAAGCACCAGTGGTCTAGTGGTAGAATAGTACCCTGCCACGGTACAGACCCGGGTTCGATTCCCGGCTGGTGCAATACTTTTGTGCAAAGTTTTTTCTTCTACATAATTAAAAAGAAAAAGATTTTATTTTAGAGACCAGTCTTCGTCGATCGTGTTTGTAGATTGTTTCCATTTTTGTGGTTTGGTAACAACTACGCCCATACAAAATATCAGCCATAGCTTTTAAATAATGCTTATTTTATACGAAACAAAACATTGGACCATCATTTTAGCATTTTATTTTTACAGGACTATCATGCTAAAATCATTCTAAACATGGCTGAAATTTACCCTGAATTAAGCATTGTGGGATTTTGAAATTGGAACTGAAAATTGGGAGCTTCTAAATTCTATAGTAAACATGAGTTTACCAAATCCTCTTTACGAAGAAGCATGTCGACATATTGTAACTAATTTTAAGTGTAGTATATATGGAAGTATTTGAATGTAAAGAATTGAAACTGAAATGGAAATGTTTTATGAATCTAGAATAACACATGTGTTGTACATGGATTTTATAAATTGCACAACTATTTTAGGCCTAATTTCTTATCCCGAGGCATCTAAAACAATTTATGAAATAACTCATATATTTAATGTCATCAGATTTTTTGTGAAAATGTAATGGTAAACGTCATTTATGTGGTTGCTCAATACTCTTAATCTAATGTAATAATCTACACCTAGATGTAAGACAAATTTCTCTAATGTTGTAACTCGAGGAGTCATTTCACTTAGGTAGTGATAGAGTTTGAACAAATACTATTGAAGTACTGAAATTTTAAATTTTTTATTAATAATTTAAATATAGTATTTTATTGTATATTAGAATTTTAAATTGTAAATTTGCAATGTAAATATGTAAAACAAAGTGCAAACACAAGTGTAAGAGAAAATTGGACTGAAAAATTGCACAAGTTTAGGAGAGACAAACTTACGGGTGTAACAAATTAGTTTGATTCATATGTTTAAAGAGAAAAACAATCTAAACAAAAAAGATAACAAATTCTGTTGAGTTTTTTCAATTTTTGTCGCATAATTCAAACCAAACGATAAATAACAAGTCGGTGTGGTTTGATTCAATTGGATTCACATTAATAAGAATTAAGATACGTATTTTTAAAATTTGAATATAATTCTCTTTTTCAAACACTAATTTTTTCTATTAAAACAATTATGTAAACTTTTTTAATGACTATATAAATTACAATGAGAAAATAATTTGTAAATAATTAAAAAATATTCAAAGACATCATATTTAAGATAACACTATTGATATAGTCTAATAATTTTATTCAGATATTGATAGTTGATTTTAAATAAAATGAAATCATACCTAAATCAACAAAATTTGAGTTTATTTAGTTTGATTCAATTTGAACTCGATCAACAGTGCACTTAGAGGTATACAAATGACACGTTACGTCGGGTTTGGTATGCCCCTTTCATGTTTCTAAAATTAAGTTGGACTAATTTTAGATCTGAATCCGACTCTTAATTCGATTGAACACAATGAGATGCATATCCCATTAAAAAAAAAATAAGATCGGATTTGTTTCAAGATAAGTCATTCGATAATAATACATATATATTTTTAAAAAAAGAAGTAACTAAGTTGATATAATACAGTATGACACATTTTATAAGAAAACAATGACGAAACTTTAAAAGCTTTATTAAAAAAAAATATCATTAATCGAACAACTAAATATTCACACTTCTCCTTCTTAATAAGAAGATTGATAATCAAATAACATTTTATCATATAACTCATTCTTAGTCGACTATGGGCCATAAATGTGAAGTGAAATCAGATTTTGTTAATTTTTTAGATACTGTAAAATTATTAATAATAATCAAAAGAATTTAATTTGCATCATTATTAATAATAATCAAAAGAATTTAATTTGCATCAACTGACAATATAAAATATTTTACAATATCAACATATCATAATTACTCATATTTATTACTTTAAAAATAATTACTATACAAGTCAAACATATTTTAAGAGATGATTGTGATTCACTTTAAAAAAAAATTACACTAACATTGGATATAAATTTAACTCCTGATAATAATAATAATAATATATAATAACTTTTCATCTATATAATAACCAATCAAATCTATTTTTATTTCTATTTTTGTCCGTATTTTTTAGATTGAATTGGACCCCACTCAAATCTTATTGACTAACACAAGTTGATGGACCGAAATTTTGCCGCTAGCCAGAAATGTCGTTTGATGGGAAAGAAAAAGCATTATATATTGTCCTTAATTTTGTTACTCTTTATTTAAATCCAACTAGCTCCATTTTTAATAACTACATGTGTGCAGCATCATCTAAACTAAGATCAACTCTATAATAGGTTGCAAAATTCATAAAGTAAAAACTTAGGCTGTTTGAAATTTTTAATTCCTATATTAGTTTGCGTACGTGCTCTATAAATTATTTGAAAAGGTATAAGATATAAAAGAAATTCCACGTGTTGACTTTCTTGCCGTGGGGTGCAAGAGTTGACCACATAATAGCTTATTACTAATTAGCTACTTCATCCATAAAATTGATCCATTGCATGTCCTCATAACTAAATGTCCATTCACCTCAAGAAGTAAGTTTTTTTCCGGTACTCATCCATCTGATGCAACCGATCATATATCGTTAGTTGTATCAGATGCCGATGATTCATTTTAATGATATATTTTTTATGATTTATTTTTTATGATTTATTTTTCTTATTAATTATGAGCTTTATTTTGTTATATTTAGGAAACTTCACACTATGGAGTATAAGGAAACTACATCACTTTCCAGTGATGGACAGTGTAATTTCCTCCCAAGTAGAGGATCAAAAGTGGTATCAGAACATCATGATAAAACAAAGGGTATTGTTGACAATTCAGGGCATGTTTCTAAACTTGTTCATCAATTCTACTTTGTCAAGCTTTGTCCAAAAGATCCAAATTCAATATCCAAAATTAAAAAGGATGAGAATGTGGTTAAGAAAATGAATCAAGACATTCATGAAATCACTGAAAGAATCACAAAGAAAATGGTATATAGTATTACATTATAGTAATTGGTATTCCTAATGTCATGCATAAATTTGACATTAACAAAATGTTTTTTTTTTGTTACAGTCAGAAAAAGAGCATCAAGATTCTGTGTTGAAAAGCTTAAACTATCTACAAAGGGAATGGAGAAACCGTGTTGCAAGTAAAGAGAAGATACTAAAGGATTTGTATATGGCTCTTGATGAATTGAATTTCATGAACAAAACAGCAAATAGAAGAACGTTTAGGGAAGAGATTGATAAAAATGTATGAAAAATAATAGTATTTGAATTTCATGATGCTACATGGAAGAAAAAGTTTGGCTGAGGAATAAAAAATTATAGTATTTCATGATGCTACAGCAAATAGATGAATTGAATTTCATGACCAAAACAGCATTTAATAGTATTTGTTATAAATGAAATTCATATTATTAATTGTTTTTTTTTTGTTTTAAAATCTTTTGTGTAGTCTTTGAATTCTATGATGCTACATGGAAGAAAAAGTTTGGCTGAGGAAAAACAAATTCTTAGGAAAATAAACATTCAAGAGAAAGATGTTGCTTCATTCAAATCACTAGAAATGCTTAAGAAAACGGTAGTTTAATAAATTCAATATTTTCCTTACGAAAATTAGAGTTTCTCTATTTGGTATTTACTTATATTTTATTTTTTTGGAATGTTGAAAAAATGGAACAGATCAGATGGAGTTATTACTTGAAAAATTGGCAAAAGCTCTTGTTAGAAATTGAACAATTTCAAATTCTATATTGGGAAAGAGCTTCTTCTAATGATTCTGTGAAGGGAAATATTTCCAATTATGAGTCCTTGAAGAAAATCATAAAAGACCAAATCAAGGTAACTTATAATTGGCTTTGACTCAGCAGTACCTTATCTTATATATTAAGGGCTTAAAGGTAATATCACTAAGTCTAATAGATATTTACTATTTTGTCCTAGCTTCTATGTGATGACTCTTTGGAAAATAAAAGACAATGGATTGAATGTGGGACCAGAATTAGAAATGCTGAGAAAGAACTAGAAACCAAAAATGGAGAATTATGTTCTTTGAAAGCAAAATTGACAGAGAAGCATAAGAAAAAGGGTGAAGCATATCATAGTATTTTGATGTTGAAAAAATTGTATCATGATGAGGTAAGATGTTAAAAAACCGTAATATTTTCCATTTTCCATTCTAAACAACATCATTTATCCTTTTATATGTACAAATATGATCCTGGTTTTAAACAATGGTTGTAAAGCTGTGTGAATTTTACTATCTATATCTTATTCTTATATGTTACATTTTCAATTTTCAGATTCTCCACTATTACCAGTATTGTTCACTTATAAATAAAGTGCAACAGTTGGCTGAAGAAAAAGATGTAGCAGCCCTTGATAAGATGTCATGTTCAGAGGTTAATTAGTAGTTGGTTTAGTTTCCTATATGTTATGAATTTCTCAGTGGAATAAGCTTCTGTTTTGCTAAGGGGTTTATTTTGTTTCTTATGTGTTGATTTCATTGATGTGTTAGGTTGAGAAGTTTATGTTAGAATGGAACAACAATAAGGCTTTTCGACAAGATTATGAGAAAAAGGTTCTGCAATCATTAGAGAGACGACAACTAAGTAAAGATGGACGAAGAAGACCAGATAAATCATGTAGTATTATGCTATTGTAAATTGGATCTTGAAAAAAAAAATCAAGAATTAGTTTTCAATACAATTTTTTTAAGGCTAAATACCACTTGTCATTCCTTAACTTAATTTCATTTTAGTTTTTTATCTTTTTTTTTTTTTTCTTTTTCTGATTTTGTCATTTATTTTAATTTTAAGTGACAATTTGATCTTTTATGTTTTAAAACGTCAACAATGCTATCCTTTTTTTTACAAAAATTCAAAAATTTATCAAAATTTTCAAACAAAATCCATAAAATTAATTATATTTTGTAATATAAAATAAATTTAATTAAATTTGTAACTCAAATCTTCAAATAAACTCATATTTGTCATTCTTTATTTGATGTTGTTGGAGATGAAAATATGAGTCTATTTAAATATTTAAGTTATGAATTTGATGAAATTACATTATATTGAAGATGATAATTAGTTTTATGAGTTTTGTTTGAAATTTTTTATGAATTTTTTGAACTTTTGTAAAAAACAAGGATAATATTATTGACATTTTAAAACATAAAATATCAAATTATCACTTAAAATTAAAATAAAAGACTACATCGGAAAAAAAAATAAAGGACTAAAACGTTAACTGAAATTAAATTAAAGGACTACGGGTGATATTTAACCACTTTTTTACTAATGAAAATGAAACATTGTCCTAATTTTTCTCAATGCTATTTTTAACGATCTCAAACCAAAAGTAACAGAAGTTAAAACAATGCTCTCATTTTCATAGGCTACTAAACCCTAAAACTACATAACGTGAAAAGAAAATATTTACTTATATTTTGTAATTGCAACTTCAGCTGCAATTTAGAGTAATGGTGTTAAACATTAATCTATTCAAAAGTCACCATAGATAAACTTGATGTCAATTATTTAGAACGTCACTCAAAAAAGTGCCTCTAAATTTAAGAATATTAAATGAATCAAAGAGATAAAGTTCGAATAATTTATCTTAATTGGGGTCCCTGTCAATGTTTAGTTGAAAAATATCATACAATGGTGAACTTGCAAAAGTAACTATAGAGATTAAAGAATGCTCCATATAATTCAAAGTATAAACGTCTCTTAAAATTCAAAAGGAAATAATATGTATCATGTCTAGTAAAATCAAAAGTTATATATGAGAAAAGATCGAAGATTTTATATTTTGCATAATTGTTAATGAATCGCGTGATGAATCTCTCAAAAAGAAAATGACTATTATTTTGAGGTTTGTGATAAAAAATGATTGTACACAAGAATGCTTTTTTATTTTATTTTGTGCATGTTAAAGATATTATGGCTATCACTCTTAATAAAATAGATTGTGACGTTCCCAACATGGTCTTGATGTTTTAGATATATATATATATATATATATATATATATATATATGTTGGCAAGAGTGCGATAATGTTAGTAATATTATAAGGGAGCGGAGCAGATCACAAGTATTATTTCTCATTGATTGACCTAATGCTTATTAGAGACGTTATTTTGAACAAAGATTGTAGCTTGCTTTGGTTGCTGTTTGTAGAGAAATTTTCCTTGATTATGATTTCTTTTCACACTTGACTTTTATTATCAATGTTGTTTCTTCTTCTTTTAAGCGTCATAATGAATTGTAAGATGTCAAATTAGAAGAGATTTCACTTTTATTATCAACTTATGTAGTTCTTAAAGATATTAAGAGAAATGGATCAAGTTATTCTACATGTGGGGATGTTAATGCTGCTTAAAAGCTTATGATCAAATTATTTGAGTTATATTGATTTTACACATGATGAAAAATATTATGGGAATTACAGATCGTCTTTGTCAAAAGTTACAATTGAAAAATCAAGATATACTTATTAATGTTATGAAGTTAGGTAACATTACAAAAATATTAATTCAGAAGTTATTCAGAAGTTGAGAAATAATAGTTGAGACCATTTATAGAAAAATGTGACATTATTTTGTAACAACATGATATTGATTTTTCCAATTGTAATGTTGTTTATATAAAGTGTGAATTTGAGTGTGAAGGGCACACTCACCATCAACAAGATCGCATCATAGTGAGTTAACATTTTAAAGTCAATCTATTTTGTGTTACAATTGACCAAAAATTGTAGGAATTGAATTGTTTGATTTCTAAGGATATGTACAAAGCATTTTATATGAATAATATACATGCTCTTGTAAACAATTTCTATCATTTGTATTTTAGTAAGCAAGAGAAAATTAATTTGAGATTTCAACTTAAACACTTTATTTTTGATCTTGTTAGTTATTAAATAAGTTGTCAACTATGTTTAAATTGTGTGAAGCTTTAAAAGGCAGTGAAGACATATACATATTACTTGATTGATCGATTTTTTTGCCTAATCTTAACTCTTTTGGTTTATATAGCTACTGTGGAGGATGATTTTCTTGTTGATAACATGATGTTTTATATTGAAAAAGAAATAATTAAATACTTTAATTTGATTTTATTATTGATGATTTCAAATCTTTAAAAATATTTAAAAAAGGAATGACAACTTTAATTTGAGGTACATGTCTTATTTTTATGTTCTATTTTTATTTTATGTTTGTATTATTTTGAATCTTAAATAAGATTATATATAACTTTTATAAATTTTAATTATAATATTTTATTTAATATTTACCACTCCCTTTAATATTTTAAATTATAATATTTTGCTTAGTATTTATCACTCCCTTTAATATTTTGAGCAAGATCTAGCGATATTTGTTAGCTGCATGATTAATCCAAGTGCATAGCCTTGCGCAACCACATTTTTATTTTCTCTTCTTTAAATACATTAATTTATAGTTGTATATGCTTATATTTAATTATTCCAATAATATATATATTTAGCTATTATATCACATAAATTTATTTATAAAAATTTAGTAGAAATATACAAATAAAAAAATTATTATTTGATTAATAAATTTTATTGTCTTGTTTTGACATTTCAAGTTTCTACAACAATTATAAAGATATTTGTTAGTTGTGAAAACAAAATAGACAATGAGATTTTACAATAACTTAATTGTTCACATTAAAAAAACATTATTGTGTTTAGTAGAAGGTCAATTATAAATGAAATTGACCCGTTACTTCAACTTTTCTAAATAGTTTTATTTTCATATTTTATTTGCTTTGTAATATTTTAATTTACATTTATATAAAGTTAAAAGTTTTATTATTTTTTCTTTTAACAAAAAAAAAAAACTTTATATTTCACCACCTCATAAAATTTATTAGCTCACTCTCTGCCTTGTCTTTGAATTATTGCCACTAGACAGAAATGTCCTTTGATGGGAAAGAAAAGCATTATATATTGTCCCTAATTTTGTTGAACTATTTAAATCCACCTAAACTACATTTTTAATAACTACATGTGTGCAGCATCATCTAAACTAAGATCAACTCTATAATAGGTTGCAAAATTCATAAAGTCAAAACTTAGGCTGTTTGAGATTTTTTTAATTCTTATAGTACTGCCCTATCAATTATTTGAAAAGGTATAAGAAATTCCATATGTTGACTTTCTTGCCGTGGAGTGCAATAGTTGACCACATAATAGTTTATTGCTAATTAGCTACTTAAATAGTATTTAAAATAGTGATTCATTGTACGTTAGTTACATCATAAAATCATATACAAATTATCCATTTTAATAATCATTTCTATGAGTAATGTTGTTTTTCATTTATCCAATCAATTTAAGTTGTTTTGCAAACTATTTATTATGATTAATTTTTCTTATTAATTATGACTTAATTATGTCAAAATTAGGAAACTTTACATCATGGAGAATAAGGAAACTACATCACTAGAAAGTGATGGACAATTAATGTAATTTCCTCCAAAGTAATGAAAAAGCAAAGGGTATTGATGACAATTCAGGGCATGTTTCCAAACTTGTTCAACATTTCTACTTTGTCAAGCTTTATCCAACAGATCCAAATTCAATATCTAAAATTAAAAAGGAAGAGAATGTGATTAAGAAAATGAATCAGAACATTCATGAAATCACTGAAAGGATCACAAAGAAAATGGTATATAGTAATAGTACTAATATATAGTGTAATTGGTATTCTTAATTTAATGCATAAATTTGTGTATGGAAGAGAACTTTGATATTAACAAAGGTTATTTTGTTTTGTGACAGACAGAAAGAGAGAATTTAGATTATTAAGATTTGAGAAACTTAAACTATCACCGAAAGGAACGGAGAAACAATGTCTCTAGTAAAGAAAAGGTACTAAAGGATTTGTATATCTCACTTGATGAATTGTCTTTCATGAATAAAGAAGCAAATGGAAGGAGGTTTAGGGAAGTGCTTCATGAAAGGATTTTTAATGAAATTCATATTATTCATGAGATTAATTTTGATAGAGATGCTAGAGGACATCTGGCAGTATGATCCAAAGTATTCTCCTAGCTATTTTCTAGAGGAGTACTTGTCATATCAGAATTTGTTCCTAAGTCACGAGCCTATCTCTAAAGGATAATGAGTCCAAAAGTGTCATGATGATATCTTGTATAATTATTGCATGTCTTGTATAATTATTGCTTGAATAGTCTGTATTTCGTCCATATATGGCATAATAGTCAAAGAGTGTCATAAACGTGTCTCCAATAATTGTAAAGCATTCAATAATGTTTGTCATAGGTCGTGATCATGAATAGTGTATAATAGTCTAGGTGTCATGATTATGTCTCTAATTATTGAAAGGCATTCAATAATGCTTGTAATAGGACATGATCATGAATAATGTGTGCTTTGTCTTATGTATAACTCTTTGGCTATAAAAGGAGGAGTCTTGTAACATATGAGCTCAAGCAGCATTCGAAATAAAACCTTAAGTGTTCTTAACTATAAACATGTTCTTATAAGTTTTCTTTTCTTTCTGAAAGCTCTAGTTATTATGTTCATATCATAAACACCATATTAGAGATGCAAACATGCTCTACACTCGCCTCAGTTATGAGGATCTTGTGTATCAGAAAACATCTGACTATTGATCCTTGCTATGGTCCTTTCTATCATAAGATTTAAATCACTAAAAGTACTTAAGAAAACTGTAATTTAATTAATAAATTCAATATTTTTCTTCATTATGAAAATTAGAGTTTCTTTGTTTGATTTCACTGACGGTGTTTTTTGTTTTGTTTTGGAATGTTGAAAAAAATGGAACAGATCAGAGGGAATACTTATTACTTGTATAATTATTTGTGCGCCTATTTTTATATAATATATTTCTTGAAGGTAACTGTTACAATCAACTTACAACTAATTTATATACTATATATTAGTTTGCAACTAATATATATACTAACAATTTTAATTCCCTAAAGTCTATTGTTGGATGGAAGAATGTAAATTTAGGATTTTAGACTTTCTTTTATAGTGTAGGCTTTGGGTCATTTGAGAAATTATGAAAAATTACAACTCTTATATATTTTGAGTATTTTTTTTAGTAAAATCCTAATAGAAACCTAACTCATTCTTAGTAGAAGTGGTAGTCTATCACATGCAGTGTGAGAAAGAAAAAAAAAACATGAATGAGTTTTCAATAAAATTTTACAAACGAAAAAGAAACACTTTCAAGATTTTCTCCAATGCTAACAATCTCAAACCAAAAGTAACACAAGTTAGAACAATGCTCTCATTTTCATAGGCTACTAAATCCTAAAACTACATAATGTGAAAAGAAAACAACCTAAAAGAAAATTCTAAACAAGACCAATACTACTATTACTACTATATTGCACGTGCAACTGCAATTGCGTACACAATATTGCAACTATAATTGCGACTGCATTTACTCATACTTTGCGACAATATCAAATGTTACAGCGTCAATGCAACTGTAATTTAGAACATTGTTTATTCAATTGATAGATCTTATACAATGTGTAATTCTGCTACATCCACGACGATAAGGATTAACCTTCGCAGAACGTCCACAACCATAATAAGAATGTCCACGGCATTTACATGGAGCACGGTTTTTTTCAAGAGCATCATAACTTATGTACCTTCTTTTTCCGGCTAAATTTCTTCTAATTATAACATATTCAATTGTCATTTTATCTTCTTGGATGCATTCTCCCAATGCACCATCGCATACCACCTCCGGTGTGGCAATATCGATTACTCTACCGTTATGAAAACTTGAAAATTGGTTCAATGATTTTGATGATATAGATTTCATGGGCAATGTTGTGATGAAAGTAAAGAAAAATATGAAAAGGAGATTACCCATGTAACAAATTTTGGGTTAGATGAAATTTGAGTAGTGATATGATGAAGTAAAGCTCAATTTTTCTTCTTTCAAAAGAAAAAGATAAATTATTCATATGACTTAACTTGTTTTAAGGTTTGTGTGACATGTGGTATGTGGTGTACGTTTAATTATTCACATGATTCATGAATATGATGATCTCACAGTCAAAAATATTGAGTTGAGATGAGATGTAAATTAACACAAAAATAGCGATTCTGTTTCATATTAAGTTACGTGAAAACTCAATTGGAAGGATGAGTCATGAATCGTGACTAGTGATTATAGTGATGGTTGTTATTTTAACACACCAATTCACTTGTACTCCATGAGACACAAAATTAGTATTGTTTAATAAAAAAATTATTTTTTTGTTTGGTACAAATATCATTTTTTTTATTGTTATATTAACTATTTTATTTTAATTTGTGGGAAAACTGTTTTTATCGTATTCTAATTTTACTTTCCCATGAACTAATACTATAATAATAGTTTTTTTTAATAATTTTTTAATTAAAAAATAGCGATGAGACATATTTTAAATAATGTGACATATAATACAATGATACATAACACTTATAAAATCAAAATAAAATAATGTAAAAATTTAACTTTCAATTGTTAAAATTTTTCATATTTGTAATTGAATAAATCAAAATTTATATCATAAAATTAAATTTTACGTCATTAAAATATGTTTACTCGCTATTTTTTAGTTAAAAAATATGAGGAAAGAACCAAAATTATCAATTTTTAAAATAGAGAAACATATCATGTGGATCGATAAAAATAAAAAAATCAAAATTATAATTAAACTTAAAAAGTATTAATACATATACAAAATGCATTAGTAATTTACTAATAAGTACTACATGTATAAATATTACTACATTCTACTTTATATCTATTGACTAAAAGGTTTAATCTGAGTATTCGTTTAGATTCGAGTTATTCAAAATCGTCTTGTGTCTCTTTAAGATTTTATCTCCAAATGCTCATGGGTATTAATTTTTTTACCATCTTTAATTAATATCAAATGATTAGTAAAATAATTTATAAAATTATTACCATTTTTTTTACAGAAATAAAATTATTACTAATTGACTATCATTTTATTTATTGTTTTTCTAATATGAGTGAAAAACTTCAAAACAACACTTATATTGAGTGGGAGATAATATTCTTTATTGTTTTGTAAGTATTATTAAGACTATATATATTTGACATGGGGAGTCAAAAAAATATATTTGACATGCATGGTCAACCTTTTATAGCATATAAATTTGTATAGCCAAAGTAGAAATATATATATATATATATATATATATATATATATATATATATATATATATATATATATATATATATATATATATATATATATATAATGATCTTTCTATTACGAGTTTAAGATGTTTTCTATAGATGTTTTATCAAATAGAATTTGAGCATATAATTTGTAGCTTAACACTTTTCTCTCGTTTATATTCTTATTATGTTAATCAAATATGTTATAGTATTTATTAAAATACCATTTTATATTTATTAACGAGTCCAACCACTAATTTGTGTATTATTCTATATAAGACCATTCGTGTGTGCATTATCAACATATATCAACGGGGTAAGGTATGTTGTTTGATTCTTCCCTTTTAAGAACGATATAGAATTAACTATTGATCAGTACCCAAACGAATCTATCATTTTTGTCCCTAAATATATGTATATGTCAAAAAAAAAAATCATTAAGTATAAGTCACATTCTAAATTATTAGATATTTATTATTATTTTTCAAATATATTCTTAATTATACTATTGAATGTTTATTTGCTCATTTATTAAGAAAATGAAAATAATATATTTCCTCCATAATGAACTATAAGAAAAAACAATAGTTGAATATGATCTAATTTAATATCAAATATATCGACTTTTCAATTACGATTTTTTTTAAATTTTATTTTAGATGGGGTATATGTTAAAACTAAAATGCCCTTGCAACAATTTTAATAATTAAAGATAATATTTAAAATAAAGATAAATCTTATATTGATATTATAAAAGGATAAACAATTTGATACAATAATTTTTTTTTTCAAATGAAACACATTATTATACAAGATAAAAAGCATGAAACAACCAAATTATTAAAATAAAGATGCCCTTGCAACAATTTTGGCTCAAGTGGTTGGTGAGTTACAGTAGTCAAGAACAAATTCTTCAAGATAACTTGAATTTGAATCATTTGTTGAAATAAATTATTAATAAAATTTAATCAAATTTTATTTCTCCAAAAATTGAAAGGTTAATAAAAAATAGTACTCCTCTTGTTTTAAAATAATTAAGTCGTTTGTAAAAAAAGATTGTCCCAAAATAATTAACCATTTCAATTTTCAATATATTTATAATTATACCGTTTAATTAATATTATTTATATTATTTTTAATGAAAACATTTTTTATTATACTGACATTGATAATACATTAATATTTAATTAATAATGATAGTTTGACAACAGTATTTTTTTTTCTTTTATTTATATAATTTTTTCAATATTTGATTAAATAATTCAATGATTTTGACATTGAGAGAATATGAAATAAGAATGGTACAACACACCAAAAAGACAAAATAAGAATAAATTCAAAAAAGCTTATTACATCATCAGACACCTAGAAGGCTAGAAGGTCGATTAACAATAAATCAAGGCTGGTCAACATAAATAAACGTTCTCTAAAAGACTACACATTTAATCAAAATACATGAATACATAGGAATGTTTAAGAATTATTTTTGGAAAAAGGAACGACAATTATTAATTTAAAGCTTTTTTTGATTGCTTGACCAAAAAAAAATAACTTTTTGACTGCAATTATTAATATATTTAAAACTTAAATATTTTTTTATTTAACTTAAATATTGGTCGACATTGTAAAACATAATCAAATTAAATATAAATCTTCATTCATTTTTCAAATATATTAATAAATTTTAAAAGATCATATCAATAAGTGCTCTAGTTAAAATACCGAAATAGAATTTTATATTAAATTAATAAATTTTAAATTTTCAAAAATTAAATACACAATTTTTAATGTATTCTTTATCTCGAAATAATCACGTTATTTATACAAATTAAAAAAGATGATAATAACATTAATTAAATAGTACAATTAGAATAGAGTAATTAAAATTGCATTGAAAATTAAAGTGACTATTATTTTAAGATAAATATTTTTTTTGCAAAAGTGACAATCATGTAAGATAGAAAGAGTAAATATAAAAAGTTAAATTTAACACATCAAATAAATACATAAACTACTTTACAATTTCTTTTTTAATATTTCAAATTTTTCTTAATAAGACTAAGAAAAATAATATATACTTACCATAAAGAAAGAAAGAAATATATAATTTTGATTGTGTTAAAGGACAAAAAATAATTTTAATCCATTTGTACATTTTTCTTCAATGGTATCAAATGATTCAATCATTCATTAGGAGGAGGGGAGTAATAATTTTTCAATGTCATTCTAGACAAACATGTGGCAGTGCGTTAACAATTCCAATAAACATAATCCATCATTAAGTAAAAAAATTAATTATTGTAATTATAAACAAAAAACGATTAAGGAAATGCTAAGAATTAGAAATTTTATATTCAAAAAACTATGTATCAAATTTTTTAAAAATTTAAAATTAAATTTTTCCAATATAAATTTTTTTTTATTTTTATATTTTTAACAAATGTTTTAACACATTTATTAGCATAACACTAACAACATTACCCATATTAACACTCGCGAAAATCAAACGATTTATTAATAAAATTAATTCGAACGATAATTTCAACGTAATTACTTTTTCGAAAACTAACCTTCGTACATGTAACAATAAACTCCTAATGTACTCCTAGAAAAACATATGGCAGTACGTTATCAATGCCTTTAAATATAATTAATATTAAAATAATTAAAATACACACAATCAACCATTTGATGATAAAATATAGAATGCTTCACCCAAGTTAAAATCAAAACAAATAATAAACAATTTTCAAATAATTAAAATATATTCCTTCAAATTCAACTATGAAATAAAAAAATAGTTTGTGAGGCATCATCACAAACAAAAAAGAAAAATAAAACAAGTCAAATTTCAACACACAAAAAAAGACAAAAAAAGCAACAACCAAAAGATGCCTAGAAATTAAATTCTAGAAAGCAAATGTTCCTAAGAGCAAAGCCACCACAACACTGAAACAAACATAACCACTAATCCTCGTAGATCCCGAATGAGCAGGAGATGGTGCAGGAGAGTATACCGGTGCGACCGCAGAAGGTGATGATGATGGACCTTGTTGTTTTTTATGGTGGTTTGGTGAAATAACAACAACAATTAACTTTTGACCGTGTTCACAATTTTCAACATTGCCACTAATGAAGAAAAATGGACCTGATTTATCCAAAGTGAAAATTGAATCTCCACCGTCCATCTTGGTAATTGGATTCTTTGTGTTGCATGAATCATACTCTTGTTTGTTTACCAACAACACTGAATCCGATCCTTTGTTGTACTTAAAAACTGCATAACAAAAACACCACCGCCAAAATAAAAAATCAATTCTTTTGGAAAAACTTCATCACTTTTCTCAGGCAAATTAATATCACTACCACCAAAATTATAGTAGTAACAATTATTTATATCGACCAACCATTAAGACTCTTTCACAGAAGATTACATAGTTAAAAACATTTAAAACAAAATTTATCAACGGACCATTAATGAGTTATTCTCATAAAATCACATGGTTAAAAAAATAAAACAAAAACTCCAACAAGCATTAATCGAACTTGATTTCTCATAAATCAAAGAGTTGAAAAAATTAAAACTTCTTCTTATGAAAATTAATTCTGGTTGTTTCATAAATAAATATAGAAAAATATGTTATTATGTATATAAAGTTTAGAACTTTAGTGATGAAAAATTGGAAGAAATATATATTGAACTTACAAAGTGTGTCATTGACTAGAAAGCGATTTTTCTGAGCCCAAGGACTATAGTCCGATGATGGTTTGAGTGACCAGCCATATTTGCCACCAACGTTAAATTTGATAGCATATGATAATGAAGAGCTGATCATAAACATTGAAATAATCAAAAGAAGAGAAGCCTTCATTGCCATCGATATATAGTATTGTATACTATTAGATATATTTGACGAAAATATAATTGAGAGAGAGAGAGAGGGAGAAAATTGAAGAAGTGATTTTTTTGATATTATTATGATTTAATTAGTAGAGGTGAAAAGAGTGAGGGACGGTAGTGTTTATATATAGTGAAGTTAGGATGAAGTGACCGTTGTGAATGGTGATAATATCGAAAGTCCAGCCGTTTTCCAATTGATGCTATTAATTTCCGTGTTTTCCAGTATTTACTGTTATTTACTGTTATGTTATTATCATAAATTTTTTTTTTTTTTTTGTAAAGGATTAGAATTATTTAATTCTGGTACCTTCATCCGTTATTATAAACCCTTCTTGTTTTTTTAGTTTTTATTAAAAAAATTACTATGTTTCTAAAATAATATTTGTATTATAATTTGTTAATGTTCCTAAAATAAATCAGTATTAATAAAATGTATGTTAGGAAAAATAATAATAAATTATCGTGTTTATATTTTAGGATAATTTTTTTTTTTTCAAATGACTTTTAGATTTAGGGACAATTTTTTTTTTTAAATGATGCTTATAATAGACATAGATATAGTAAATCTTAAGAAAGATACATGTACGTTGCTGATTACTATTATTTTTCAGTCTAAGAAAAAAACTGATTCCTTTTGGAAAAGATTCATGCAATTAATTTGTGTACAATTTTCAAAAAGTATATATTTATTGTCCCGTAAGTAGTTGAAAGAACAATATTTGAGAATAATATTGGAAGTGAGAATCTGTATTCTAATATATGTGGGGTTTTGGATTTGAAATTATAATTTTTTATTTTTTCGTTTATGATGCGTGAGTTTAGTCACTAGACTATTTAATCTATAAAAACAATTTATATTTGTGGAAAAATATTTGTTATTAAAAGGATTTTAATTTTAATGTCAAATTTAAAGATAATGTATATCATATTTTTATCTTTAGTAGGTAAACTAACCAATATCACAAGGATTAATAGTTTAAGAGAATTCGAGTTCAAAATTTTAAATTACTAAACATGGTCCATATAAGAAATGCATTAATACATAAAAAAAAAAAAAAAAAGTTGATAGTTTTTATTG